>NC_090728.1:17470815-17473315 GCF_036898095.1 Palaemon carinicauda | reverse complement strand
CGTGTGCAACATTGACCACAGAAGGCTTATCCAGAAAACTTTGAGGCCACCGGCATATTCTGTTTTTCACCCATGTTTCACTTATTATTGCCCTTCCTTCCTAATGCCTAATTCCCGCCTTATTTCTAGACCTGTCTCTCTTCTTACATCTTTTCCCCCCATACATTAAGCATTAATCTCACTATCATGCTGCTTTGATATTTCCAGTTGATTTGAAAGCCTCAAAATAGTCGGATATTTCCTTTCATTTACACTAACCTTCTATTTACCTCTACACATCTCCACATTTCTCACCTGTATAATTCTCCTTATGTCACACATGATAAACAAACACTTCCACTTAACGGCTTCAATATTTTTCTCTTTCCTTTACGATTACCATTAATCAGAGAGGAAAGTTGGTTAAACATTGCCTCCATTATTCTTTTAGCTCGGGAATCTTTCCTGCAAAATACTGTAGGAAATTGTTGAATCATATGTACCGAAGAAAAACAATAAACAAAAGACATGCATACCAAGAGAAAGAAGGATCTTATTTCAGAAAATTAGAAAGTGGAAGAAAAATCTTGCAAAAGAAAAAAATGTGTAGAAAATGATGGAAATAAAATGTAAGATAGAAAATGCAGAACAAAAGATTATAGAGTCAAAAGAAAATGAAAAAAGGGACTTATAAGAAAGGACACTTCAATATATAGAAAAAAAACTTTACTCCTATGCAAAAAAGATGAATAAAGGGAGATTAGAAATAGGCCCTCTAAGAATTGAAGGACGGCTAACGATTAAAAAAAAGGAAATATGCAACATATTAGCAGAAAAATATAAGAGTGAGTTCACGCCAAGAATTGCGAATGAGAATAATGAAACAGAAATGAGAGAAAAAAATGTTGAATATCTAACGGATATAGATATTAATTAAGCAGATATTACCAAGGCTATGAACGAAATTAAAAATGGATCAGCAGCCGGACCATATGGAGTTTTAGCGATTTTGTTAAAAAAAAACTGCAAACACTATCGCGAAGCCGCTTGCAATACCACTAAGACAAAGTGTAGATATGAGCGAGATATATGTTAAACATAAATTAGCTTATATAACCCCCATCTTCAAAAGTGGATCAAGACTAAAGGCAAGCAATTATAGACCTGTTAGTCTAACATCGCATATTATGAAAGTGTATGAGAGGGTAATAAAAAAAAAAAATGGATCATTTGGTTTCAAAATAATTTGTTTAATATAGGTCAACGCGGTTTTGTACCCGGAAAAAGTACAAAAACCCAACTGATTGCACACTATGAAAACATATACAAAAATATGATAAATGAAAGAGACACAGATGTGATCTATCTAGATTTTGCAAAAGCCTTTGACAAGGTAGAACATAATATATTAGAGAAAAAAATGAGAAAGCATAATTTGTGGGAAAGATAGGAAAGGGGGTAAAAGAATTCCTGCAAAACAGAAAACAGATAGTGGTTGCAAATGACGAGAAATCGGATGAAGCTCAGGTAATATCTGGCGTGCCACAAGGTACGGTATTAGCTGCACTGCTGTTTGTTATTATGATCTCAGACATAGACTGTGATGTTAAAAACTCTGTAGTGAGAAGTTTCGCCGATGACACGAGAATAAGTAGAGAAATTACTTGTGATGAAGATAGGAACTCACTACAAAGAGATATAAACAAAATATATGAATGGGCGGAGATAAATAGGATGGTATTTAACTCCGGTAAATTCGAATCAATGAATTATGGAAACAGAGAAGGAATGGTATATGCATTCAAGGGACCTAATAACGAGACAATCACAAACAAGGAAGCAATTAAAGACCTTGGTGTAATGTTAAATAGGAATATGTTATGCAACGACCAATTAGCAACACTGTTGGCTAAATGTAAAGCAAAAATGGGAATGTTATTCAGACACTTTAAAACAAGAAAAGCTGAACACATGATTATGCTTTACATAACTTATGTACGTAGTACCCACACTACCAAAAGGATATTGCACAAATAGAGTGTACAAAGGTCCTATACTGCAAGCATAGAAGAAGTTGTGGACCTTGACTACTGGGAAAGACTGCAAATTTTAAAACTATATAGTCTAGAAAGCAGAAGAGAACGCTACATGATAATACAAGCATGGAAGAAAATAGAAGGAATTACTGAAAACATCATGGAGCTAAAAATATCAGTAAGAGCAAGCCAAGGTAGATTAATAGTGCCAAAAAATATACCAGGAAAACTAAGGAAGGCGCACAGGACATTAATCCACTACGCACCAGCATCGATAATGCAGAGACTATTTAATGTGCTGCCAGCTCTTCTAAGAAACATATCAGGAGTGAGCGTAGATGTGTTTAAGAATAAGCTCGATAAATACCTAAGATGCATCCTAGACCATACAAGACTGGAAGATGCATTAGCAACTCTCTGGTGGATATACGAGGTGCCTTACACTGAGGGACCTAGGGGAACCCAAACAAAAAACAAGGCAATAA
>NC_090728.1:17460815-17465815 GCF_036898095.1 Palaemon carinicauda | reverse complement strand
CATGCTTGATACTCCGGATCCTGATGTTGGGCTTCAGCCAGGGTATTGTAATCCAATCCCAGTTGAACGCCAGCCAACGTGTTTCTTGACAGGGCATCAGCAACGGGATTCCTTTTCCCAGGGACGTATTGAAGGGTGCATTCGTATTCAGCCACGGCGGAGAGATGTCGGCGTTTACGGGCGGACCAGGCGCCAGACTGTCGAGTGAAGGCGAGCACCAGTGGCATGTAGTTTGTGCGGATGATGAAGGGCGTACCTTCTAAGCAATGGCGAAAGTGACGGACAGTCAAGTGAACAGCCAGCAATTCGCAATAGAAGGTAAAATAACTCGATTCTATCTTGGACTGTTTTCTGCTGAAGAAGGCCAATGTATGGTGCAAGCTGTTGACCATATGCTTGAGTACTGCACCAATAGCGACGTCGCTGGCATCGGTGGAGAGAAGGAGAGGGGAATGTGGGATAGGAAAAGTGAGAGCCGCAGCAGTTGATAGGGCCTTTTTGCATTGCAAAATGGCCGCTTCTTGAAGGGGACCCAACTTCCAGTTCTTTGGCTTGCCGTTGAGGAAGGCGTAGAGGGGAGCAAGACGGGCGGCAATGGCTGGCAGAAAACGGTGATAATGGTTGATCATGCCCAAGAATTCCTGACGAGCTGTGACGGTCGAGGGTGCGGGGAAGTCCTGAATGGCTGCTACCTTCTCAGAGAGGGGATGGACTCCTTCAGGAGTGACGCACTGCACTAAAAAAGACACTTTGTTGGTGCTAAAGGTACACTTGTTATACCGGACTAGAAGGCCGTTTTGTTGTAGGCGGTCGAGCACGATGCGCAGGTGACGTAGGTGTTCCTCTTTTGAGGAGGAGAACACAAGTATATCGTCCACATAACATACACAGAAGGGGAGGTCCCTTAAGATGCCATCCATGAGATGTTGAAACGAGGCCCCAGCATTACGAAGGCCAAAAGAGGAGCAATTGAAGGTGTATGGCGGTCTTGGGGAGGTTGAGCGAAGAAAAAACCTTCGCTTTGTGCATGTAGGAGGTCACGTAAGCGATGTTTGGGAAGAGGTAGTGATCCGGTCCTGTTTGCATGTTCCTGTGCCTGTAATCTCCTCTAAGACGAAGGGAGCCGTCTTTCTTCAGAACGATGTGTGAGGAGGACGACCATGGGCTGGAGGCCTCTTGGCAAAGGCCCATTTCCTCCATTTTGGCGAACGTCTGTTTGGCGGCTGCCAATCGTCTGAGTTTCTCGTCTTGATATGGTGATAAATACCATGCTTGGCAGGAGCCGTGGGCGTTTGGCGAAGTTCTGGACGGAAAACTTCCGGGTATCACGTAATGAGGTAGGCGTAGGCATCCGTGGGTGCGCTGATGTGCAGAGCGAGGTTGGAGGGGCCGGGTTGAAGAGGTATCAACAAGTACGAGTCTGCGTTGACCAATCGTCGGTGGGCGACCTGGACCAGAAGGTGGAAATGAGAGAGGAAATCCGCACCGAAGATTGGCAGTGTGACGTCAGCAACGAGAAACTTCCAATTAAATTTACTGTTTCTGAATGATAATGTGAGGTTCTCGTAACCGTAGGTGGGTATCGCAGATACGTTGGCAGCTACCAAGTGGATGTCAGAAGGCGTAGACAGACTACGTCATGTCCTGAAGAGTTCCCTTGGCAAAAGAGAACGACAAGCACCCGTGTAAACCAAAAATCGCACGCCCGTTCCTGCATCATGTAAAAAGAAAAGATTGGAATCACGGGAGGCCACCGCCACGAGCGATGGCCTACTTACACGTTTTTTGGCCACTGACAATCCTTGGCACATTTCTTCACGGTTGCCCCAATTCTGAAGTGGTAGTAGCAAAACTGTGGCGGAAGGGAGGTAGTAAGTGGCTGTAGAAGTTGTTGGTTGGGGCGCGAGCGGGAAACAGAAGAGCTTGAAAATTTGCTGAGGGAAACAAATGCAGGAAGAGTGACAGATAGAAGTGTGACAAAGGGTGAAGACCAAAGAAAAACTCATGAAAGGAGAATGTTAGCTATCCGTAAAGTGGAACATATATACAAGTTTATAAATATATATGTATATATATATATACATATATACATATATATATATATATATATATATATATATATATATATATATATATATATATATATAAATATATCTATTTATATATATATATATATATATATATATATATATATATATATATATATATATATATACACACACACACACACACACATATATATATATATATATATATATATATATATATATATATATATATATATATATATATATATAAATATATATATATATGTATATATATATATATATATATATATATATTTATATATATATATATATATATATATATATATATATATATATATATATATATATATATGTATATATATATATATATATCTATCTATATATGTATTATATATATATATATATATATATATATATATATATATATATATATATATATATATATATATATATATATATATATATATATATATATATATATACGTTATATACGCAATATATATATATATATATATATATACGTTTATATATATATATATATATATATATATATATATATATATATATATATATGTATGTATATATATATGTATATATATATATATATATATATATATATATATATATATATAAATATTGTATATATATACAGTATATATATATATATATATATATATATATATGTATATATATATATATATATATATATATATATATATATGTGTGTGTGTGTGTGTATATATATAAATATAAATATATATATATATATATATATATATATATATATATATATATATATATATATATATATATATGAATACTTATACATAATATATATATATATATATATATATATATATATATATATATATATATATATATATATATATAAATTAAGATTCCTTGTAAGAAAATTATACTTCCCATGGCAAATTTTGAAATATTGAAGTTTCATAGAGTGATTTCAAAAATTCTTTTTACAAAAAAAACATAATCGAAATTCATAGACAAATATATATCAAATAGATTAAACTTCATTAAACACTTTACCTATTAGGGCAACATCCATAGCCTAATAAGGTCGATATATGTAATAGTTAGAGAAAAAGACATTAGCATTCAAGAGGATAGTCGCCTTCCAATGAAGCTTTAGCATGTTGAAGTTCGGAGGGCTTTTCTCCTTCTCATTTCTGTCTTCTTTGCTTGACCTGAACCCAGTTGAGACTCAACGAGTGATAGCTTTACTTCAAAAAACTTTTTAATAAAGTTGTATTATATCTTTTCTAGAAATATTATGGTAGTGTGTGACATCCGATAATTCTGTAATATTATTATGGGGATATATGCCGATCTTCTTAATGCTATCAAATCACAACTCTTGATCTCAAATATTTTATTCAATATTATTCTCCATCTTTCCTCTCACGTCTTTATAAAGATCAGTAATCAATATCCTAGTATATTCAGAAATGATAGCCTCTGCAACGCTATTACTGGTTGACTTTTTTAGCCCGTGTTGGAGAACTGGTAATGTTACTCCACTATGTAATTGAGTGGTAGCTCAAATACAACTGATTATCGCCCAATTTCCATAACTCCCACATTATCTGAAGTTTTTGAACGTCTTCTGGCAAAACGTCTAAATAGGTTTGCTGTAGGTAATTATCTGTTCCCTGATTTACAATTTGGATTTCGTGAAGGCCTTTGATCATCTGATGCTCTTCTTCTCCAATGTTGTACAGAAGTCCTTTGATTGTCGACAGTAAGTTCGTATGATTGGCCTTGATTTTAGTGCTGCCTTTGACCATGTTAAACATAAGGCCCTTGTTTTCAAACTCTAACAGCTGGGAGTTGGCAGGTCCCTTCTTAGCATTATTATTGCATTTTTAAGTAACATATCTCAAAGAGTTGTTGTGGATGGGCACCATAGTGAATATAGGAATGTGATATCTGGTGTTCCACTGGACAGTGTTCTTGGCCCATTAATTTTCTTACTATATACACATGGCATGTGGTCTGGCCTAGAAAACAAGCTTTTAACATATGCAGATGATGCTACTCTCTTTGCATCAATTGTATCTCCTGAAGGTAGATCTGGGGTGCTGAATCCCTTAATAAAAATCTAGCTAAAATTATTGCATAATGCAAATTATAGGGTATGAAGATGAATCACAACAAAACACAAAGTATTATTGTAAGTAGGTAAAGGACAGTGGCTCCTCAGCATTAGGATTTTGGCATTCATAATGTTTATTCTACTTTGTATGACTTAAAATTTTAAGTGTGATTCTCTACATCAGATTTACTTTTGAGCAACACATTAGGTCTGTGTTCTCTTCAATATCACAAAAACTTGGCATATTGCCAAGGTCTTTTAAGATTTTCAGTGATCAATTTATTCCGAAAAAGTATTTTAATTCTTTCCATCCACCTTAGTTCGAGTATTTTTCTCCTCTCTGGTTTTCAGCAGCTGATTCTAATCTCAATTTGGACAACAAAATCTTACGGTCTATTGAATTTCTTATTCCTGATCTGGATGTTAATCTTTAGCACCGTCATTCAATTAGTTCATCATGCATGTTGCATGAGACTTTTCATAATTCTGACCATCCTTTACATTCAGATGTTCCTGGACAGTTACATCCTGTTCGTAATACTGGTCATGCAATTAATTATATTAATTAATCCTTCTTCCTCGTGAGGCTCAATGCTGCACAATATTCTTGAAATTTTATTCCAGATGTGGCAAGTGGTGGAATAATCTTCCTAATCGGCTAATTGAATCCGTAGAACTTCAAATCTTCAAACTTGCAGCAAATGTTTTTATGTTGAACAGGCATATATTAGTCTTTTTTAAAGATTATGTACGACATATCTGTTTTATGTTATTAATGTTATTAACATAATTCATTGTTTTAATTATCGTTTATTCATTTTCCTATTTCCTTTTTC
>NC_090728.1:17453315-17458315 GCF_036898095.1 Palaemon carinicauda | reverse complement strand
AGAGTGATACACAATTTTCAATGAGCAGCCAGATGGATTTCTGCATATAAATGGATTTTAGGATTCAAGGATTTAAGAACCATTTTTACTTTTTACTTTTTTTTTATGGTTGGTTTCCTCATACAGTTGATCTATCACCTATCACATCGTTATCAGACGTACCTAAGTTTTGAAAAATGTAACTTATGCATTTTTATAAAAGACCCAGTGATGGGAAAGGTTAGATGACATAGCCTCTATAATACGGACAACATCAAATCTAAATTCATAGAGATATATTAAACTCTCGTTGATACATAACAAATACTGATATGTTTGACAATAATAGTAATCATATCATTCAAATTATTTGAAAAAATTACAAGTCTTAAAATTTAGAAACCTTACCATCAAAATCTTTTTGTAAACATTTATATAAAAAGATAAGAAAATGCGGATTTTTTTCGATAACTTGCTCGATTGTCCTTTCCAGTCTGACTGAAAAAAACTGATAATTTTTCCAATAATAATGCTAAGAGAAATAAAGCAGTTTTTAAGGATTCTAAATTTACGAGCATATTTTTGGAACGATCTGTGACGAGCGGAGAGAAGGTTGTGACTCAAACACAGGATAAAAGTTTATTATAGAACACTCTCCTTTATATACAAATGCAAAAGGCAACAGGAAATTTCTTGTTCAAAATCGACATCGTTACCGATGAGAAAAACAGGCCCGTAATTCAGGTTCTTAATAGTGCAAAGGAAGAGCGAAGATAAGCATAATATATACACAAAATGATCTTTGTACGATCGTGTGACACGGAGTTAGTACATGGCTCCCCCCACAAAATATGACATACTGTAAATGTTAAATAGGGCGCCCTGATCTAAAGAAGCGAACTGTAGGCTGGTATTCTGGCAGGAGACAGGCAAGTTTTAGACGATCAATGGAGACCCAGTCTTCTTTCCAACGAATGTTTAGTAGGAATGCTTTTGGACGGCGTCGGATCACAAGGAAAAGCCCCGTGTAAGGGGGCATTAGCGGTGGCTTGCTAGTGTCGTTGCTCGGAAAGACCTGCGTTGCAGAGGGCAAGTCTGTCGGTGTGTGATGCTTCGCTGGGGGCTTGTAAGTCTGGCGGCATTGAGTAAAATTTTCCCACGACGTGACGTATACGCTGGAGATCATATATATACATATATTTATATATGTATATATATGTATATATATATATATATATATATATAAATATATATATATATATATATATATATAAATATATATATATATATATATATACATATATATACATATATAAATATATATATATATATATATATGTATGTATATATATATATATATATATATATATTTATATTTATATACGGTAACTATTCATTAATATTACTACAAACTAATCTGTTGAATTTGTATGTTAGAGTGAAATCTGGGATTAAAAGGGATGTAAAGTAGCGGAATGGAAGGAGATATCATCTGGGTTTATGTTGGTAGGGGTTAGGCTCTGTAGGTAATGTTGGGCTTTTGTTCGTGCTTATGGGTCAGGTTGTAAGAAAAGTGAAGAGCGTATTGAATTCTGGAATGAATTAACTAGGTGTGTAAATGGACTGGGTATAAGGAATTTTATACTTTTCATGGGTGACTTGAATGTTAAAGTTGGTGCCAGAGAGGTAGAAGGTGTCATTGGGAATTATGGCATATTAGGCGAAAATGAGATGGGTGATATGTGTGTTGAGCAACAGCTGGTAAAAAGTTGCAGTTTATTTTTTTCAAAAAGAAAGATAATAGCAAGTATACACGGGTAACAGTGGTAAATGGAATAGTGTTAGAAATGACATTAATGGATTATTTGTTTATAAATAGAAGAATGTTTTGAAGATTGGTTAGGGGTATGGCTAACGGTATGTCGGATAGTTTTTTGGTGAATAAAAACTACTTGCAGTAAAAGTTAAAAATTTAATATGAAAAAAGTTGGAAATGGCATATCACATAGAGAAAGAGAGGGAAACTGGTTATTTACAGAAGTGGAAGCTGGTAAAAGAAAATTTTATTTGTGTTGCAAGTGATGTGTGTGGCAAAAGGATTGTTGGAGGCAGCATGAGGATGGTTAGTGAATGGTAGAAGGAAGCAGTAAAGATAAAAATGTGGTAAAAAAAAGGGCATTTATAGAATGGCTGTAGAGTAATAATGTAGAGAAATATGAAAGAAATAGAGAGTAAAATTTGGAAGTAAAATATATGGTAGCTGAGGCAAAGACGGCTTCTACTGGAGGTGGGGTTTGGGTTTAGATTTTTCATATGAAGATAATAAGAAGTTTTGGAAAGGAGGGAAGAGACTAAGGAAGGGGGGTTCAAGAATTGAAGAGACAGTGAAAGGTGGAAATGGAAGGTTGTTAATAGGAGAAGAGGCAAGGAAAAGGTGGCCTGAATGTTTTGAAAGTTTACTGAATGTCGACGATGATAGGGAGGCAGTTATAATTGCAAGTGCAGGTGTTGAGGTGCCAGTGATGGGAGAGGAGAATGAGAGAGAGATTAATAGAGAGGAAGTGAAGAGATGTTATGAGATGCACACGAAGGGAGGGTGGTGCGAGGTTGAATATCATGTTGAATGGAGTGTTACTTGAGGAAGTAGTTCAGTTTAAGAACTTTTTGTCTGTTTTTGCAGCAAACGGTGGAGTGGAAGCAAATGTACATCAGGGAATAAATGAAGGATACAGTCTTTGGGGCAGTGGAGGGAGTGGTAAAGAATAGAGGGTTAGGATTAAATGTAAAGAGAGTTATGTATGAGAAGGTGATTGCACCAACTGTGATGTATGGTTCGGAGTTGTGGAGAATGAAATTAACTGAGAGACAGAAATTGAATGCGTATAAGTTGAAATCTCTGAGAAGTATGGCTGGTTGATCTCGTTTAGGTAAGGTTGAGAATGAAGTAGTGAGGGGGGAAATGGGTGTAAGCAATGATCTAACAGCTAAAGTGGATATGAATAATGTGTTGAGGTGGTTTAGCAAAATTATAAATCCTTACCGAGACTATATATAGTTTTGAAATTTTGGACTGAGAAAAGGATTTAATAGCTATCTCGTACATAAATAACATAGATCTGGGTATCATATTTTTAGAGTACACTCAAGCAAGAGAAATATAACTCAGGATAGTGGTTCACCATGATACAAGTTCTAAGGCACTGCCCAAGAGGGTTACTTATGCCAGATGTTGAGAAAATGGAAAAGGGCTGCCTGCTCAAAGAGGTGATGATTACAAAAGTTGGTGGGAGAAGCACAAGATGAAGGCCAAGGTTTGGGTGGATAGATGAATTGAAAAAAGCTTGGGGTGATAGGAAGAGAGATGTGAGGGAGCAAGAGAGCGTGCTAGAAATAAGAATGCATGGTGAGCTATTGAGTCGCTTCCTCTGCTCGTCTTGGTGGCTATGGAGGTAGCAGCAGTAGGGTATTCAATGTGTGAAGCTTCATTTGTTATGGATAACGGGGTAGGGTGGGCTGTGGCACCCTAACAGTACCAGCAAAACTCGTTTGAATCCCTCGTCAGGCTGGGAAGAGAGGAAAGTGGAAAGGTCCCCCTTTGTTCCACTGTTTTCCGGTAGGGTAACCCTAAAAAATGGTGTAAGTGCCTTGATAAATATATCTATATACACACACACACACACAGACACACACACACACATATATATATATATATATATACATATATATATATATATATATATACATATATATATATATATATATATGTTAATAAATATATATATATATATATATACATATCTATATATACACATATATATATATATATATATTTATATGTAATATATATATATATATATATACATATATATATGTACATATATATATTCATATATATATATATATATATACATATATATTTATTTATACTGTATATATCTATATATATATATATAATATATATATTCAAATAAGCCATATATATTTTTGATATATTAATGTCTGGATTCTCTTAACGACCTCGGGATCAGAGCCCCAGGCGAAATCACACAAAGACAAGAGCTTGGCTCCGGCCGGGAATCGAACCCTGGTCGGCAAGCTTATATAGACAGTGACTAACCCACTTGGCCACGAAGAAAGCCAAGTGGGTTAGTCACTTTCTATATAAGCTTGCCGACCAGGGTTCGATTCCCGGCCGGAGCCAAGCTCTTGTCTTTGTATGATTTCGCCTGGGGCTCTGATCCCGAGGTCGTTAATAGAATCCAGACATTAATATATCAAAAATATATATGGCTTATTTTGAATATGAAAAAACACGTAAAAATGTGCAAAATTTATCATATATATATATATATATATATATAAATACACACACATATATATATATATATATGTATGTATATATATATATATATATCTATATCTATATATATATAAACACACATACATATATATATATATATATATACATACATAAATATATATATATATATATATATACATACATAAATATATATATATATATATATATATATTTATATATATATATATATATATATATAATGCGACATGAGAACAAGGGCTTTTTTTCCTCATACTACAATAAGGTTCAAGAATACACAGTTACTAGCCAATAGTCTCAGGTGAGTACCTTGCCTACTGATTGCTCAAATGGTACTGAGTAGCCCTCCGCAAGCAAAATACTGTACCAATCGTGTGTCACACTATCGTGCATAGTTCATTTTGTGTATATATTATGCTTGTATCTTCGCTCTTCCCTCGCACTAAAAAGAACCAGAATATACATGTCTTTTTTTCTCATCTGTAACGGTGTCTCTTTTTGAACATGAAATTTCTTGTTACTTCTAGCTTTTGTATATAAAGGAGAGTGTTCTATAATAAACTCACTCAGTTTTAATCATACTGTCTTTGAGTCAGTATGAAACGTGGCTCCAGCACTACAAAGGCCATAAACGGAGTAATTGAAGGTGTATGTACCAAAGGGAATGGTGATGACGGTCTTG
>NC_090728.1:17438315-17448315 GCF_036898095.1 Palaemon carinicauda | reverse complement strand
TACAAGCAACTTTTTTGTCTCCAAATAATGCAAATATTTTGTTTTACTTCTCAAAGGTTAAGGGAGGTGAAAAGCATAGTCCTTTTTCCACCCCTCTGATAAGTGGGGAAGGTCAGGACGACGGGCCATCTTGGTAACGTTAATCAAGAGTACATTAGGTCAGTAGACATCCTTACGACATAATCATAGTTCTGTACAGTCTCCATCAAAATAGTGATCTAAATAACAGATATGTCTACATGGTAGTTTGTTGATCTTTTTGTGCATTTTTTCTAAAAAAAAAAAAAAGAAAAGAAAGTCTTTACTGTCTTTCATAGAATGTATTTTATTCACACTAGCTCTTTTAACTGGCCTTCTAATACTTATATCTTTACTTTTTAAAAAATACCTTGGAATAACTCCAATTCATGCAGTAACCCTTTTCTATATATAATTCATCAGTGCAACGATTTCCTATTTTATTTTATTATTCAGATTTTTCTTTTACATTATTATAGAGGATAATGAACTGGTGAATCTTAGCTAGAAAAGTATTACTTGAAGGTAATTGAAAAAAGTAAAGTTATAACTATAAAAAGTCTCTTTTCAGACAGCTGCTACAAATATAGACATTGTACGGAAGGTAACAAAATATTGAGGTAAGATGATAGATTTACAGAAGGTATTATTCTAGGACCCTTTACTATGAGCATTAATGAACAAAAATCCAATGGGAATAATGATGCTTCTCAACCACAGCAGTTGGCTCAGTTGTGTCTGTTCTCTTCTTGTTCAGCTAATACAATTATACACAGCATCCTATGTTGCTAACGATCAAACTGTCTTTTTTTTAGAGAGTGCTTGATTCTGAATTATCACTTGATCTATACCAACCGTGTGTCACACGATCGTACATAGTTAATTTTGTTTATATATTACGGTTATCTTCGCTATTCCCTCGCACTGAAAAGAACCTGAATGAACATACCTCTTTTTCTCATCGGTAAAGGTGTCAGTTTTGAACATGAAATTTCCTGTTGCCTTGAGCTTTTGTATATAAAGGAGAGTGTTCTATAATGAACTCACTCAGTTGCTTTCATCCTGTCTTTGAGTCGCAACCTTCTATCGGCCCATCACATTGGTAACCCGGGAAGTCAACTCGCTCCTCCGTCATTCCTTCCCTCCTCACCCCTCCATCATTGGTACTATGGTGGACTCTACGGAAGTTGGCGTTGCGGCTGCCCAATTAAAACTTTCATCATTCGCCAGCGGAGAGGCGTTAGCTTGGTTTCAGCCCGCAGAAGTCCAGATTTGCATCAAGGGCAGATTATGTTCTCCCGGCGATACCCGATGACACCTTTCCGGAAATATCCGACTGGCTTTGTGAACAAGGAGACACCCCAATACCGTATGATGGCCTCAAAACATACCTTCTGGAGCAGTACTCGCTGTCGTCGGCTGCCCGTATAGCACAGCTTTTTCAGCTTTCTCAACAACCGTTTGGGGACCAAAGGGTTTCCCTTGCCCTAATGGAAATGACTACTATCACTCGCCTGCATCCTGCCGTGAGGTGAACCAAGTTCATGCCCTTTGGATACGCTGTTTACCCGAACCTGTATGTGCTACTATACCCAATGTTGATAGTTTACCCAAAGAGAACTTGCTGACAAAAGCCGACGCCCTTATGGATAGCCACTTCAAGACCTTCATCAACGCCTCTACCCCTGACGAAGAGGAAGCCTATTCAACGTCAATCGAAACTGATGTGAATGCCGTAGGACATACACACCTACCCCGTGACGTGCCAGAGCGGCGACAGAGCCACCCACCACCCACCACTCGCTCGCGCCCCAACCAACAACTTCTACAGCCACTTACTACCTCCCTTCCGCCGCAGTTTTGCTACTACCACTTCAGAATTGGGGCAACTGTGAAGAAATGTGCCAAGGATTGTCAGTGGCCAAAAACGTGTAAGTAGGCCATCGCTCGTGGTGGTGGCCTCCGTGTTTTTAATCTTTTCTTTTTACATGATGCAGGAACGGGCGTGCGATTTTTGGTTTACACGGGTGCTTGTCGTTCTCTTTTGCCAAGGGAACTCTTCAGGACATGACATAGTCTCTACATTTGCTGACATCCACTTGGTAGCTGCCAACGTATCAGCGATACCCACCTACGGTTACGAGAACCTCACATTATCATTCAGAAACAGTAAATTTAATTGGAAGTTTCTCGTTGCTGACGTCACACTGCCAATCCTCGGTGCGGATTTCCTCTCTCATTTCCACCTTTTGGTCCAGGTCGCCCACCAACGATTGGTCAACGCAGACTCGTACTTGTTGAAACCTCTTCAACCCGGCCCCTCCAACCTCGCTCTCCACATCAGCGCACCCACGGATGCCTACGCCTACCTCATTACGTGATACCCGGAAGTTTTCCGTCCAGAACTTCGCCAAACGCCCACGGCTCCTGCCAAGCACGGTATTTATCACCATATCAAGACCATATATATTTTTGGGCTCAAGCCATGTCGTCCTGATGGAAGTTCCTATAGGGTAGCTTCCTAGCGTATATTACAACTACGGCGATATTCCCAGAGAATTTACCTTAAGGTACCAGAATTCTAACTCCTGGAGCGAGTATCCCTCGTGAAAGGGATATCGCGACATATCAGAGGACGTATTCTAGACACGTCACATGGCAATCTACATCCTGGACAGAGATTTCGTCTCGTAGGAGGTGATTGGCGAGATACGAATTCGGGAAAGAAAAAGGGGGAGCCGCTCCCAAGGCTTCCCTATCCCCCGATTCGTATGCGTGCCTGGCGCCAATCCTGGCGCCATCTGTATTCCTTTTTGCGTAGCTTAACAACTCGGTGTTTTTTCCTGTTTTTCTCGCAAATCTTGGATTTATTCGACTTTTCATGGCTTCTTCGTCTTCGTCGGCCTCTGATAAGTTGAGTATAGTGTCTGTTATGTATAAATGTAGGCTCTTGGTAAAATTTTGAGTGATTAATAGGATTAATCTTTGATACAAGAGCCGTAGCCTACCAGAGGCGTCTTGGACGCTGTCGCTCGCTAGGTATAAGTTAGTTAGTCAGAGCGACATTCCTGGTTGTTTTGCTTTAATAAATTTTAGCTATTTAGCATTACATAGTATTTCCTTTCGTGCTTAGTATTATTTGGCGAAGTATTCGCCATTCTGGCCTACGCTAGGCCATGTAGCCTAGTCGTTTGGTCCTAGTACTTCATGCATGATTATGGTTTTTCCGAGTGTAATTAAAATTTTATTGAAGCTTTAGGCTATATTTTATACATTTTAGACTGTGTGGAATATTTCCAAGATAGTATACGAGTGAGTTTCGGTGAATTAGGTAATCGATTCTCTTGGTGCCTAGGCTAGTTGCTTATGGAGCCTTAGTATACTTTATCATACTCCCCGGTTGCTTTCTTTTCTTCGGAGAAGGTATGCAATCCCTTTCCCTCTGTTTAAGCCTTGGGCTTATCCCTAAGTGGTTTTTTCCTAAATTTATTTTCGATAAAACTATACTAGGGTGTTACTGTACCTTCCTGTTCCTGTAGTATGGTTCAAGAGGGACAGAACAACAGAGTTTTTAGTCTGAGTCTGTGTTGTCTGGCTTAGGGCTGAGTCCCCCTCGCTGATCTAACACATACAAAGGGAGCTTAGCTCCCTTAGGTCACTACCGAAGGTTTCTGTGGATATGATTCCTTCTTTTGTGATCCACCAGACTAGTCCTGTTGCTGTTCTCGCGGGAGGATAAGTTCTTCCCTTGGGAGTAGCAACGCCTTCCTTGCTTTGGTGCTCTGGAAGCTGGCAAGTATTGCTGGCCTTTCCCCTTAGATCTCCCTTAGGCTAAGATAAGTTTCTTAGCTGCGGGTGATCTGTCACTAAAGCAAGGTTGGCAGGACCCTCTTGTCCCTTCCCCCTCTTTCTTCATACTGTACTGTACGTCGTTCTACATCTGGACCTAGTATAGGTTAGGATGTGAAATTGACTCAGCCCCTTGCCGGCCGGCAGAGCTGGCCGGCAGGGGTCTTACTGTACTGTACGTCGTTCTACTTCTGGACCTAGTATAGGTTAGGATGTGGAATTGACTCAGCCCCTTGCCGGCCGGCAGAGCTGCTGGCCGGCAAGGGTCTTTTGTTTTCGAGTGCTGCCCGGACCTCTCTTGGTCCCTCATCCATGCCTGCCGGCAGAGCCGGACGGCATGGGTCAAGGAAGCCTGAATTAGTTTCTCCCCTTCCTTATATGCACTCTTTCGGTTGCCGGGCTTGGAGGTTGTGTACACTCTTATCCCGGCATCCATTCTATTTTCTTCTAAGTGCTGTACCTGTCCTGGCTGCCGGCCTATGAGGCCGGCAGCCGGGCAGGTGTAGTCCTCTGGTTCTTTTGCTGCCGGCTGGCATCGGTCTTGTACCTTTGCCGGCCGGCTTATGTCAGCCCTTGTCTGCCGGTCACCAAGAGTGTGGCCGGCAGCTGGGTACTACCTTGTGTAGTTGCTGGCCGGCAGCCATTGCCGGCCAACACTGGCTGTTACCGGCCGGCAGTTGCTGCCGACCGGCACAGACATTTGAACCAGAGTGCTGCCGCCTTATAGCTGTTAAGTAGTATACTTTAAAGCTAGTTGTGGTGTGTGCCGGCCGGCAAAGGCAGGCCGGCACACATCCCCCTATACTGTACTAGTATTCTTCTGTATAGCATATACAGTAAGAGGAATCTATAGTAAGGGTTTTGGTACAGCACTTTGTCTTCTAACACTATTGTGTTTTCTTGCACACCCCTTTGCTGTTGCCCTCAGATAGGAAGCTGAGTTCTTCCCAGTCTATTATCCAGGATTTGAAAATCATTGCTCAGGTGTGAGCTCCACCTGTTTCCTCTGGAAACCTTGCATTGGTTACTCTAGAAGAGATAAACAATTTTTTATTTTATTATCTGGAAGGCTGCAACAATGGGTTGTGAGGGAAACACAAGTGTGTGTCTTTCCTTTCTGAATTGTTATGCTATACTATGCATATCCAGTGATACATAGTTCACTTGATACTCATGGAAATTTCTTCTCTTTACAGAAGGACACTCCGAAGTGGGGAAGTGCTTTCTGCAATGTCAGCAGCAAGAACCTCTGCGGACATGAGTTTTGTAGGAGACACGCAGCATACGCTGTCTCCAAGGATGATCTCCGGTATTGGGACCCTCAGGTATGTACTGTGTGCACTAACCTGATTTCTGAGACATTTAAATAGCTAGGAAGAAGCTTCGTACCTGGGTAAGGGGCTTCCAAAAGAACACTTTTGGCCCTTATCTTCCAAGTGAGAAGATGAGGGCGTATCCTTTCCCTAAGGCATCAGCTGATGCAGTGATTCCCCAGCCTCAAGAGGAGATCCCCTAAGTTCAGATCCAGGTGGATGCTGAAGTCGCGGTCGCGATGCAAGACATCCAGCTAGATGACAGGATGTCTGATGTGGACGGGTGTCAGGAGGAAGACCTCCTGGCAGAAGCCCAGGATGAAGTTCAAGCCCCTCTACATTGGCCGGTCCCCCAGTAGAGCTGGGACAGGCCCTCTCTTCTATTGTTGGAATGATCCAACAAATGCAGAAGGAGAATCAGGAGAAGGCGGCTGCAATGGAACTGCGAATGCAGTGCCTTGCAGAATCACATGGGCCCCAGAAAAAGCTCAATGTGAAAGACCTTCCCTTGTGCTCAGATGCTAACCCATGGAGGTATGCTGAGCACATGCCGATGACGACTGGAAAGATCGTCATCTCGGATAAGCTGGGCTCAGTTCCCCTGGAGGGTGGAATTCTGGCCCAGCAAGGCATCATATCCGGACTGTTATGTCCGGCTGAGGAAGGAACCAGCTTCAAAGGAGGAGACAGAGCCGAAGGAGGTCATAGTGATGGACCATGCTAAGGCTCAAGCTCTACTTTCATCATCGATGAAAGAGAGGGGCTTCTCTAACTCAAAGGTAGCTGCATTGAATAGGAAGCTCCCTTCCTTTGTGTCCTCGCCTACTAGAGCCTTCCCCTTTTTACAGAAAGGGTTTCTGGCTGTACTAAAAGCAATCGAGGCCGGCAAGTCTTGCCCCTCCCTAGAGGAGTGTAAACCCTTGTCGCTGGCCCTGCCTATGGACCACAAAGACTGGAAGGACGTCCATCTTACGTTCTCAGTGGGAAAGTTGGAGGCTGATATTGCCGGATGTCAATTCGGCAAGGACCTCCCTAAGCTGTCTGACTTTCTTTTGCGAAGTGAGTTCGATACAAAAGAAAGACTGACTGCCTCAATGTCTCTTCAGACTACTCTCGAGACGAAGGCAAGTGACCCCAAGGTCCATGAAATGTTCATGGTAGTGGCCAAGCCTCATCTGGCCACAGTGACGAAGGACCTTTATGGCTTCGTCAAGGCAAAGAGAGCTTGTAGGGAGTTCGTGTTTACCTCGGCTACGGTGAGGCACGAGCTAAAGAAACTAATCTCCTCCAACATTTGGGGAAAAGACCTTTTCCCTACCGACTTGGTCAAAGAAGTTGTTGATAAAGCCGCCTTGGAGAATAGAAACCTTCTTCAGAAGTGGGGCCTGGCTATCAAAAGAAAGTCTTCCCCGGATGAGGGTCCTCAACCAAAGAGGAAGACTATGAGGACTAGGCTACCGTCTCGGCCAGCCAAGCCTCTTAGACAGCAACAGCAACTGCAATTGCCATTGCCCCCAGTGCCCCAGATCGTGGCACAAACCCCGACCACCTTTCAGTGGGTACCCCAGGCCGTGTCGACACAGTCCACGGCATTCACCCCAGCGTTCGAAGGGCAGTCTACTTCCTTTCGAGCAAAGCCTAGAGGAGCAGCCAGAGGCTCGTCTAGACGCCCCTCAAGGGGAAGGGGATTCAGGGGTGGTCGTGGTCAGGAAGGCAAGACCGGTAGGAGGGAGACTTCTGAAATTTCGGGATCGGTGGACCTTCGATCCCTGGGCCCACAGCCTACTCAAGAATGGACTGGGCGGGAGCTGGTACAGCACTCCACCCCCGTGCCTTCGGTTTTTCCAACACTCCACCCCCGTTATGGAGGAGTACGTTCAAGAACTGTTGGAGAAAAAAGGTGATCCGAAGGGTGAAGCCCATCAATTCCTAAGGGAGGCTGTTTTGTGTTCCCAAGAAAGACTCGGAAAAGCTCAGAGTCATTCTGGACTTGTCGCCACTTAACAAGTTCATAGTGAATTGCAAATTCAAAATGCTAACACTGCAACACATAAGGACCTTACTGCCAAGAGGGCATATTCCGTCTCTATAGACTTGTCAGACGCCTATTGGCACATTCCAATTAGCCATCGACTCTCCCCCTATCTAGGGTTCAGGCTATAACGAAGACTATACGCCTTCGGAGCCATACCATTCGGGCTAAACATAGCCCTAAGGATTTTTTACGAAGCTTGCGAGCGTAGCTCTCAAACAATTTCGCCTAAAGGGAATTCAGGTAGTAGCCTACCTGGACGACTGGTTGGTGTGGGCAGCATCCAAGACAGAATGCTTGCAAGCTTCCAGTCAAGTGATCCAGTTCCTAGAGTACCTAGGCTTCAAGATCAACAGAAAAAGTCTCGACTTTCTCCATCTCAAAAGTTCCAGTGGCTGGGAATCCACTGGGACCTTTTGTCACACCGTTTCTCCACCCCGGCGAAGAAAAGGAAGGAGATAGCGGGTTCTGTCAAGAGACTTCTAGATTCCGAAAGGATATCAAGACACGAGCAGGAGAGAGTACTGGGCTCTCTCCAGTTTGCTTCGGTGACAGACCCAGTGCTAAGAGCACAGCTAAAGGATGCAATCGGAGTTTGGAGAAGTTATGCATCAAACGCGTGAAGAGATCTGAGAAGACCAGCCGCTTCGGCTAAGTACTCTTCTCAGGCCTTGGTCCTAAGCCAGACATCGAAAGAAGTCAAGTTCTTCTTCAGCCACCTCCCCCGTCGGTGACGATTCACTCAGACGCCTCGAAGGAGGGATGGGGAGGTCACTCTCATCGGAAAAAAGTCCAGGGGACTTGGTCCAGGCTATTCAAGACCTTTCACATAAAACTTTCTTGAAGCTAGGGCAGTGCTCCTTACCTTAAAGAAAGTCTCCCCGCGTCACTCGATCCACATAAGGTGGTGATAGACAGCGAGGTAGTTGTGAGATACTTGAATCGACAAGGATCGAGGTCACCACCTCTCAACCAGGGGATGTTGGCCGTCTTCCGATTGGCGGAAAAGAAGAAGTGGTACCTGTCGGCAGTTCACCTTCAAGGAGTCCGCAATGTGACAGCGGACGCTCTATTCAGGTTCACACCGATCGAGTCGGAATGGTCCTTAGACGCAGGATCATTCTCCTTCATTCTGAATCAGTCCCAGAACTGCAGATAGACCTCTTTGCGACGAAAGACAACAAGAAGTTGCCCCTGTACGTGCCCCGTACGAGGACCCCTTAGCGGAAGCAGTGGACGCGATGTCCCTCGACTGGAACAGATGGTTCAAGATTTATCTGTTCCCTCCTCACAACCTTCTGTTGAGGGTCCTCAACAAACTGAGATCCTTCAAAGGGTAGCGGCAATAGTGGCCCACAAGTGGCCGAACAGCGTGTGGTTCCTCCTGGCATTGGAACTGTAGCTGAAGTTTGTACCACTACCAGATCCAGTTCTGACCCAGCGAGTCCAGAAGTCAACTGTCTGCGCTTCATTACAGAAAACCCGGACCCTGTAGCTCATGATTTTCTCTCCCTAGCGGTGAGAAAGCGTTTCGGGATTTCGAAAGCCAGTATAGACTTCCTTGAGGAATATAAGTGCAAATCTACTAGAAGGCAATATGTGTCATCTTGGAGAAAATGGGTGGCCTTTTGTCAAGGCGAAGATTCCGCAGGAGATCTTGACAGACTTCTGCTTATCTTTTTTCTCCACCTCCATGGTCAAGGGTTGGCAGCGAACACGATTTCAGCGTGTAAGTCTGCTTTGACAAGACCCATTCTATATGCCTTCCAGGTCAACCTAGGTAACGAGATCTTTAATAAAGTCCCGAAAGCCTGTGCTAAGCTCAGACCTTCAGCACCTCCAAAGCCCATTTCATGGTCTTTAGACAAGTTCTTCATTTCGCTTCTCTGTTGAGCAATGAAGAGTGTGCGTTAAAGGATTTGACACAAAAAGTTATTTTCCTATTTTGCACTCGCGTCCGGGGCCAGGGTTAGTGAGATTGTAGCCTCTCGAGAGAGGCAGGTCGTGTTCAGTTCCTGGATGGGGAAGAACTGAACCTGTTTCCGGATCCTATGTTTCTCGCCAAGAATGAGTTACCCACCAACAGGTGGGGTCCCTGGAGAATATGCCCTCTGAAAGAAGATGCATCTCTATGTCCAGTAGAATGCCTAAAGGTCTATCTTCATAGAACTTCAGACTTCAAGGGTGGTCAACTATTCAGGGGAGAAACATCAGGCTCAAATTTATCTCTGAATCATCTCAGAGCGAAAATCACATATTTTATTCGCAGAGCGGATCCTGACAATACACCCGCAGGTCACGATCCGAGGAAAGTTGCCTCATTCTTAAATTTCTTTAATTGTATGGATTTTGAACATCTCCGTTCATACACTGGCTGAAAGTCTTCCAGAGTGTTCTTTCGCCACTATGCGAAGCAAGTAGAGGAACTAAAAGAGATCTGTGGTAGCAGTGGGTCGCGTTGTTAACCCTACTGTTTAACTCTGCGAGGAACAGTGGTCTTAATTGGGACGATTAATTCCAGGGTGAGTGTGTAGTTACATACTGTACTACAAACTAAGTGAGGGCACTGTGTTGCCCATCCAGACTGTTCCATTTCCGAAGGTGAACCTAGCATAAGTGCAGACATGTGTGCCGAGCGTTTCTAACGCTAATGTCATTGATTTGTAATACAGGACTTTATGACTTTGATACCTCGGTATCTTAAAATTGGCATCTAATGTTTTTTCTTTCAGACAAACAAGCTCTGTTTACTATCATACTTATGCTTAAAGTTTTGGGTTATCCTCTT
>NC_090728.1:17430815-17433315 GCF_036898095.1 Palaemon carinicauda | reverse complement strand
TTTGGGAGTCTGTAAACTACAATATTCACTAGTTTTTCAGATTCAAATTCTAGCGCAATCAATTCACATTCTTTGTTGCTGTATTTTTCACAGAATTTTCCTTGATTTATGTCTCTTCCATATATTGCGGTTCCCCCTTGATTCCTATTTGTTCTGTCAGATCTATAAGTTTGGAAACCCTTTATCTGGTCATCACTGCCAGTTTCTTGGGAATACCCTGTTTCACTTATATTTAATATATCAATTTTTTCAATTTGGGTTAGTTCTTCTAAGAACTCTATTTTCCTTTTAGAGTTACTCGTGACTAAACCCTGTGCATTCATCACTATAATGGTTTGTGTTTCATTCCCATTATTGAATATTGGTAATAATATGGATTTTTCCATGCTTCCTTTCTGTTCTGATATGATGTTCTTTTCTTAATTTCCCGGAATTCTTCCATTAAAAAGTCCAACTTTTCTATTATATTTGTTCTTTCGCCTTCATATTTATTTTTGTGTGTATACCTGCAATTATCCCCATATTTGCACCAACCCCTGGAATTATAGATGCATTCTTTGTAGTTGGGCTCTAAATGTGCAGATTTGGGTTGAAAGGCCTCATATCTTGGGGCTTTTGGTGCATAACGCGGTATATACGCGGCCTGTTTTTTTGTTTCTTTTTTGTTTCATTTTTGCTTTAATTTTTCTTTTCAGTTTGCTGAGTTTTCTTACTCTCATTCATGGTTGCAGGATGCATATATCGACATTTGTTGTTGAAACTGCATCCTTTTCCTTCTTTTAGGTTTTTGCATATTTTTGGATGGAGATCTCAGCATTTGTCTCCATATCCGTCTAAATACGCACATTTACCATATATTTCATAATTATGGCATATCTTTGAATGCTTGTAGTAGCATCTTTCGCCAAATCTGTAATTCCCTCTTTTCAGCATATTGCAGACTATATCTTTCTTTTTTTTTTCTTGTTCTTGCTCTTCCCTAAAAGTATGTAGGTCCGGGTAGAGTCTCTTGGGTCTATTATTTGTTTCCATCTGATAATTTATTTCTTCATAAGTATGTTGTTGGATGGCATAATGAGTTATATCAATGATTTTCTCCCCATCCTTACACATATCCTGTTCATTTTCTCTTCTCCTTCTTCTTCTTCTTCTGCTTCTTCTTCTTCCTCTTCTTCATCTTCATCTATTTGCAGATTTAGTCTCGACTTAATTATATTTTCTATCCAGACTAAGCATGTTGAGCAAAATACCTTTGTGTCTCTATTTTTAATTTTTGCTGTATTTCAGCACATGTAAGGTGTGTTGGAACATGGCAGGCACCACATTTTCTAATCAGTTGTTAAGGAATATTAATGGAATACCATATCTTACATGTATTACACCATTTTGGCATTCTTTTTCCTAATGCATCAATCAGCATATTCACCATATTGGACTTCTTATTGTTCTTTGATGGAATGTGTTGATTGATGTAAACTTTCTTTATAAGTCTCTTTATCAATTAGTTCTTCTTTGGAATTTCTTCTATTATTTTGCTGATGTTTTCCACAGATTTTCTCCAGTTTATTGGATCATATTGTTTCAATATGTCTGCGAATATTTTTCCGTCACACTGGTTGGAGTTACTAGTGACCTCTGTTATCAGACGGTCGAGCTCTTGTTTCGCCAACACATGGAATTTACTTTTGCTGACTGTTCAACATAAAAACATTTGCTGCAAGTCTGAAGATTTGAAGTTTCACGGATTCAACTAGCCGATTAGGAAGATTATTCCACAACTTGTCCCATCTGGAATAAAACTTCAAGAATATTGTACAGTATTGAGCCTCACGAGGAAGAAGGATTAATTAATAGAATTAATTGCATGACCAGTATTACGACCAGGATGTAACTGTCCAGGAACATCTGAATGTAAAGGATGGTCAGAATTATGAAAAGTCTTACGCAAAATGCATAATGAACTAATTGAATGACGGTGCTAAAGATTAACATCCAGATCAGGGATAAGAAATTCAATAGACCGTAAGATTTTGTTCAACAAATTTAGATTAGAATCAGCAGCTGAAAACTAGACAAGAGAAAAATACTCGAACTAAGGTAGAAGGAAAGAATTAAAACACTTTTTCAGGATAAATTGATCACCGAAAATCTTAAAAGACCTTGGCAATAAACCAAGTTTTTGTGATATTAAAGAAAACACAGACCTAATGTGTTGCTCAAAAGTAAACTTGATGTAGAGAATCACACTTAGAATTTTAAGTCATACAAAGTAAAAAATAACATTATGAATGCCAAGATCCTAATGCTGAGGAGCCAATGTCCTTTACCTACTTACAATAATACTTTGTGTTTTGTTGTGATTTATCTTCATACCCTAAGATTTGCATTATGCAATAATTTTAGCTAGATTTTAAGGGATTCAGCACCCCAGATCTACCTTCAGGAGATACAATTGATGTAAAGAGAGTAGCATCATCTGCATATGCTAAAAGCTTGTTTT
>NC_090728.1:17405345-17412845 GCF_036898095.1 Palaemon carinicauda | reverse complement strand
CAAAAATTTGGTATGGCTATGGGAAACCCTTATTCCACAGTATTGAGTAATGTATATATGGAATTTTTTTAAAGTAGAGTCTTAGATAACACCATACCTAATAATGTAAAATGGTTTCGCTATATTGACGACATAATATGTGTGTGACAAGGAAATGAGAATTTAGATAACTTTTTTCTTTGATTAAATAGCTTGGTACCATCAAAAAATTTCACTTTTGGAGGCTGAGAATAAATGTACCCTACCTTTTTTGGACTGTCGCATACACAGATGTAACAATAGACTCAAGTTTAGTGTATACAGAAAGCCAACGAAGATCTCAGCATATGTCCATTACTACTCAAATCAATCAAGGCAACAAAGCTAAGAAATCTGTATTTACTTCTATGTTTTTTAGGAGCATTTCAAGTCTGCAGCCCTGAATATTATTTATGATGAAATAAATGAGATTAGAGCAATAGTTAAAAAACTGAAGAATCCTAAAATTGTATTAGATAATGCACTAAGAAAAAAAAAGAAAAAAAAAAGACAGACCTTTTTCGGTAATGATAACTGAAGAAACTGCAATACACAAAATTTACTTGTACTGCCTTATTGTAATTCTTTTAAAGATATTCCCCAACAGTTGAAAAATGTCAATGTAAATGTAGCATTAAAGAGTAACAATACAATAAAAACCGCCTTAATAAAGAATTCTCCTGACATTACCAAGGGATTTGTATATCGTATTCCATGCAATGCTTGTGAAAAACTCTATATTGTTCAAACTGGTAAAGCCCTAGTAAAGACAATTGAACAGCATAAGAAAAGTGTCAGATATGCTCAAGGTAAGAATGCACTTTTTGCCCACGTTAGAGATAAAAATCACAATATTAATTGGTCAGGTGAAAAGAAACTGGTTCATTCAAATAACTTATTGGAAAGAAACATCATAGAGTCCAGTTTCATAAAACAAACCTTTGTAAACAACTTGAATATTGGACATGGAAATGTATAAACTCGACGCCTTTATATGTAAAGAGATTTGTAAGCTATATAAAAAAAACTTTAACCACTTAATGTAAAACTGAATGTATTGTGAATAATTAACGTCATGGTGAAATTGATTTTATATAATATGCATAAGTACATTGGCACTATATAGGGCTATGCTAGATATAAGTATTGATATATACATAATTATGTTTATGGTAATGTTATATATATATATATATATATATATATATATATATATATATATATATATATATATATATATATATATATATATATATATATATATATATATATATATATATATATACATGTTAATAATGTGTAAAAAAATTTATATGTAAATCTATGTATGTGTCTGTATATGTATACCAGTATGTGTTCACGTATGTATATGTTGATGCATATATTAAGCAGGTGTGTGTATGAATGACCGTCTGTGTATACATATGTATGTCTTTTTATATATTTATATATAGATTTGTTTTATATATAAATATAGTTTTTTATGTATTAAAATAGATAAGGCTACCGTTATTCATATAAATAAACTGTATTGAAAGTCAAAAATAAGAATTTACCTGTCACCAGAAATGACCCTATTTGGCAGGTGTTTAATGAGGTTTGATCTCCACCCAGTAAACACCTGATCACAGCCCAAGTAGCTGGTATGGGAGTGTCATTTTTCTGTAAGCCTCTATATGTATGTTCGTACGTTTACTTTCCCTATAAAATGTAAAGAACCCTCTTTCAATAAATCAGTTCTCTGAAGCAGTACCACGAAACTAGTCAGGACTTAATCGTATATTTTGTATTTTCATTTTCCCTTTGGTTCTTCTGCGCATATATATATATATATATATATATATATATATATATATATATATATATATATATATATATATATATATATATATATATATATATATATATATATATATATATATACATATATATATATATTCTTACGAAGCTGGTCTTTTGTAGAGTAAGTAAAATAGTTTTTTCATGATTTTATTTATATATAATCTGTGCATTGGAGAGATGATGGCCAGCCTGCAAAATGAGCTCCTATCATGTAGATGTAAGTATCCTTTATTCAAGTTATTAAATGTAAATTTACCTTATCTTTAAGAATTAATTTTGTATTCCATGTATGTTTGTTACGAAATCTTACATAATCTATATGAGAGTGCTGAGGGATTCGTGCAAGATATGAACAAGGGCTTAGATAAGGTTCTTTTTATATATTATGAGGTATTGCATCAGGTTTGAGAGAGAATGTTCCGTAACATGTGCATTGGAAAATTTTGTACATGTGTTTTGGAACTTACGCGAAGGACCTAATGATAGGATGCTATATTTCTTTTTTTAATTCGGGTACAAAGGGTGGTTGGAGCTACCTGATAGAGAGTGCTATTTGGTGTAGCGTGAGTAGCTACGGGAGAGCAAACTTGGCAACTCAAGGGTCATGCTAGGCTCCAACGTTTCCAGACCTCAGTCCAGGAAGCTTCTGGTAGTTGCTGAAATTCATATAGATATTCAACACCAGGTTTACAGAGATAGATAGCGATACAAATTACCAGCCTTAAGATTGTCATCTTCTCACCTCTCTCCCTCTAGCACGCAACCCAGTGTATTGTTTTTGAAAGGTTTTAGTACGTATAATCTGTCCTCTCCTAACTGACTATGCCCCAAAGCAAATCGTGTGTAAAAAAGATACGTAAGAGAAACACAAAATTTGAATTCATTATATTAGGATGAGTGTTGGCATTGTGTAAATTTTTTTGAAGGGCCCTGTACGAAGGTTAGATTTTGTATCGCCATCTGGTTATCTATCTATATTGGGTATCTAACTTGAATATTGTATTATTCAGATTTAATTCTAAGCCTTTGTATAATTTTCATTGCAGTATTTCTTTTGTTTTAGTCTAAATTTTATTCATATTTAACATTTAAAGTCAAGTATTTATATTATTTCAGAATGTAACATTTTTGTCTTAATATAAGTTTTGTTCAGACTGAATTTTTTCCAAGCGACTTACTTTGTAATTATGTAAACTCTTTCAAAGTGTTGCAATTTATATTAAATATATTTATTTTTGCAAAGATTGTATCATTCCAATCACCATTGTTTAGAATCTAAATCCACTTGTTTCCTGTTAAGAACCTCAGTAAATTATAAATAATACTTGAGAGTAAGTACCTAGTTTAGTTTTGAGTGTACTTAAGAGACCTTTGGATATTTAGTGTCCTATATAGTGCATTCTGGGAGTTATTCAACTGTCTCCGAATCCGTGTGTTTATAATCTAATGAGTAACAGTTTTAATGTAAAAGCAAACAAGGGAGTTTAGATTTCGAGAGAAATATATATAATATTACATATTTGGTCCCCAGTCACGAGCCATAGAATAATATATTTTTAGTGTCCACACCAGAGAGCCATAATCACATAATATATTTTGGGGAATGAGTTTTATAGCATCATATTACAAGATGGCACAGTCAAATATCCAAGAATTTTTTAATAACACAAGTGTTCAGGAGTTGTTAGAAGCTAATGTAACTAAAGCTCAGTGGATCTCTATCTTAATGGCAATTGGCGGCCATACTATGAGTGGGATGATAAAAGGCTAAATTAAGTGTCAAACCTTTGAAGCTTTGATAAACACGGGAAAATTGTCAGAAGAGAAGATTGTAAAAGCTCGTGGCCGGTTGGAGGAAGCTGAGGAAGAATTTTTAACGAAGCAAAGACTGGTTAACCCACAAACTGAAGGCAAGAAAGCAGAAAAGGAAGTAGATGCAGAAATTTGACGAATTGTAGCGGAGGAGAATTAGATCAAATGGAAGAGGATGACTTAAGAAAAAGAAGAAGCATAGCGTGCAAAGGAACTGGAAGCAAGACGGGAAGAAAGAGAGGCAGAATGATAAAAAAAGGAACGAGGAGAAGCCCGAGAGATAGCCAGAAATGCAAGGTTGATGGTAGCGAGGGATATCCCAAGATGAGAAGAAGAAGAGAGAGAAGAAAAACAACATGCGAGAGATATGGAAGCAAGGGAAATCGCAAGACAAGAATAAAACGAGAGAAGACAGGAAGAAAAAGAGATGTAGGAAGTGAGGTAGGCATAGGAGTTGGCGCTACTGAACCCCAGTGACCAGACCAGGGTGGCCCGTAATAAGCACGATCCAGTGTTTAATGTGTTCGAAGCCCAGAGGGTAATTCCAAGGTTCACAGAAGAGTCTCTAGATGAGTTCTTCCACCATTATGAGATGGTCACAACGACAATGAAATAACCAGAATATAAATGGTCTAGGTTATTGCAGAATGTGCACTTTTGGAAGGGGCGCAGAGCTTACTTATCCTTATCTCAGGACAGAGGATGGAGTATCAAGAAGTGAAGAGGAGTGGGATTTTCAACCATCGTTCCGACCAAGTGTCAAGAATTCACCTAACCAAGGCAACCACTTCAGTAATAACTATGGGAATAAGTTCAACAGTTGTAATGGAAGTAGCAGAGTTCTGTCCCTAAGCAAAATGCGACAGTACCATAGCCACAAACCTTAAAGCGTCCCCCTTCAGGTATCGTGAAAAATGTGCAGAAGGTTGATATTGTCTGCTTTAAGTGTGACAAGAGAGGCCATATCAGTAAGGAATTCTGGTCAAACCAACCGAAAGCCGTCACTCAAGTGATTAAGGATAATTCATCTTCACAGAATACAAAGATGGAGAAGCAATCAGGAAAGGACATAAAGGAAATTGGACCAGCAACCATTTACATGACCAACAGGATAAACCCAAACAGTATGGATGCCTTTAAACCATATATTTATGAAGGTATGTTAGCTTCAATAGACAGGAGTGAGCGAGCCCCGGTCAGGATATTGCGGGATACAGGTTGTAACTATAATGTGGTGATACAAGGACTACAGTTAATGGAGTATCACAGGGGACTCAGTTATTTTGAAGAGACTAGGAAGTGACGAGGTCACCCCTATTTGCAGTTTAAACCTGTCATGAGGGTTGCTGACATGTAAATTTGACTTTGCGGTAAAGGATTCCATGGCTGTTAAAGAGTAGACGTTCTGCTGGGTAATGAGGTTGGTGGGCCACAGTCATTGCCTTGTCTCCTTGTAACGGAGAAACCTTTGAAATATAGTCCTACGACTGAACTCGAGAACGACTAGGAGTATGAAGAAGAGGACTACCTTGATGGTATGCAAGAAAAGAACTCCTGAATAGGCCTGAGCGAAGAGGAACAAGAGACGAGTGGACAAGATGACAAAGCAGAAAAACAAATCAAAGAAGCAATGAACTTAGAGGATTTGTATTTCAAAGAAGAGGATTTCCATGATGGTACGCAAGAAGAGAGTTCCCGAGAAGCCCGAGCGAAGAGGACCAACAGACGAGTAGACAAGAGGACAAAAAAGAAAAAAAAATCAAAGAAGCAATAAACTTAGAGGATTTGTATTCCAAAGAAGAGGATTTCCTTGATGGTACGCAAGAAGAGAGTTCCCGAGTAAGCCTGAGCGAAGAGGAACGACAGACGAGTGGACAAGAGGACCAAAAAGAAAAAGAAATCGAAGAAGCAATAAACTTGCAGGATTGTTTTCCAAAGAAGAGGATTTTCTTGATGGTATACAAGAAGAACTCAAAAGTAGGCCCGAGCAAAAAGGAGTGGCAGATGAGCAGATAAGAGTTAGAAGTAGGACAAGTGAGTAGGAAAAGGCTGATAGAATTGCAACGGAAGGATGTAGCGTTAACAGAGTTATTGTACCATGTGGTGGATGACACGGAGGTACAGCCGTCTCTGACCTGTTCTTTTGTTAAGGATGGGTTGCGTATGAGGAAACAGAGACCCACTGATATCCTTTGGAATGACGAATGGGGAATATATCGGCAGATATTACTTCCAGGACCGTTGAGAAGACAGGTGATCGCCGTCGCACACGAGACAGGACATGTCATGTATGTCAGACGGCTGAAAAGCCCAATGAGTGCAACAAGGAAGCTCCCTTACACCCGATGATAGTACAAGGAAAACCCTTCAGTTAGGAACTAAAGAAAAAGTTAGCAGAAAGTGTAACGACCGAAAGGAAACAGAAGGAGAATGTCACGAATATGAGGAAAAGGATCGGCGAGATAAAGAAATTTTCACTAAGCATGAATACAACAAGTCAAGGATAACCAAAGAAAAGGTTTGGTGAGAAAAGTATGAACAGACAGGTTGCTGGACCCTTCAGCAAGGATCAAAGAAAATGCTGGCAGCAAAAGGGATGGATTGAGAGGAAACGCATGAAGGAAATGTCAAGGATTTAAGGAGAGGAATCAGCGAGTTAAGGACATTTTCACCAAAAGACGTGAAAACGAGTCAAAGACTGTCGAAGAAAAGGTTTAGTATGAAGAGTGCAAACAGACAGTAGGAAGGCAGGTGCTGGTCTACATATTGGAAAAGAGACTCCCTCTCGACAACAAGTTTCCAGAACCATTGAGGGTTCATGAAAAGAGCAGTGACTGGCCCTACGTTATCGAGTTATAAGGAAAAAGGAAAAATCTGAGGAAGAACATATCAACTTCGAAACCATTACTTCAAGCAAAGGATTTAACCGAGAAATTCCTTATTCAAGTGGATGCGTCAGATAACGTGATTGGAGCTGTCTTATTGCAAGAAGAAAAGGAAGGAATTCTTCATCATACATGTTCTATGTCCTCAAAGCTGAAGAATCAGCAAAGAGTTGACTCGACAGTTGAAACTGAACTACTGGCGCTGATCGCAGTGATGAGCAAGTTTTTAATCTATGTGAATTAACCACAGAATGAGATTACCTGATATTCAGATCATAATCCTTTAACTTTTGTGAATAAGATAAAAAATAATAATCATAGGTTAACTAGGTGGTCATTATGTTTGCAACCGTATTGTAGTATTGTAAAGCATATACCATGTAAAGATAATGAACATGTAACGATAGTGTGGTTGCAAGTTATTTATCTCAGGCTGAATAGATGGATTCAGGCCTGGAATAAATAATCTTTTTTTTTTTTTTTTAGGGTGGGGGAGTTATCTTATGTAGCTGGTGTAGTGTAGAGGAAATACAATAAATTATTCATGATTTTATTTATATTTCATTTGTGCATGGAAGAGATGAGAACCAGCGAGTAAAAGTAGTTCCTATTATGTAGATGTAAGTATTTTTTTTAAATTGCGTAAGACTTTCATCGTTAATTTCATTGTATTCTTTACTCAAGTTAGTATATGCAAATTTACCTTATCTTTATGAAATAACTTTATTTCATGTTTGTTTAAACAAAGTCTTACGCATATCTATTTGAGAGAGTTGTGGGATTCGTGCGAGATATGAACAAGGGCCGAGGTAATGTTCTTTTATATTTTATGAGGTATTGCATCGTGTTTGAGAGAGAATACTCAGTATTATATTCTTTGGAAAACTCTTTACCTGTACTTTGGAAAATTTTGTATATGTGCCATGGAAATTTTGCGAAGGAC
>NC_090728.1:17395345-17400345 GCF_036898095.1 Palaemon carinicauda | reverse complement strand
TGGCGAGGGACAGATTCAAGTATTTTCGGTACTGATAGGTTGCCGCAGCCCACCCTCCCCTGTTTTCCAACACAAATAAAGCTTTATATGCTGACTTTCCTACTGTCACTATCTCAGCGATCCACAGGTAGCTGCTGAACTAATGGGAACTGGAACAAAATCTCTTGTCATTCATGTATATTTTTAGTACGCTCTTTTGACTCTCTTATATCCATTTTGAGGGTGGAACTTTTTGTGTGGAAGGTTGTGTGTCCTTTTCTCAACATCAAATCGATTCCTCACTACATCCTGAGCGCTTTTATTCACTTATTCTTACAAGTCATTGTATCAAGTTTTTGTTTTAAAAGATTTTAGTTATTTAGCATTATATCTTCTAGGACATGCTTATGTTGTTGTGATAGGTTATAGAGAGAAAAGGGGAATGAAAAAATTTAAGACATAAGCAATTAGAGACACAGTAATCAATAAAGATCAAAGCGAAAGAAATATGAAATCATTTACTTACCATGGCTTTTATAAGCCTTTATGGAAAAACAAAGTATATATATTGGCTATACCTCTCAAGTCGAAAAGGGTACACGATTATGCTATATAAGAATTAAAGTGTATTACATAAATCGCAATCTCTTTTAACTGTACGTGTGCGGAATTTGGATGTACACCCAACCCCCTCAGCTAATTTTGTAACCTTCCCAAACCTGACAGGGACTAGATAGAAGATGATCTGGTCAACGCTTATCATTAGTGTGGGACATAGATAATCATAGATTAACAACTCCGATTCTACAATTAGTGTATGTTTATAATTATTTCAACTCCATCTAATGAAATGACTGCTTTCATTACCTCCATCTTTCAATTTTATCTTTCTAGGGCACCAGCCAAGAGGGGTCCCTGTGCACCAACTCCATGACAATAAAAACTTAATGTTTTTAAAGCCTAGTCATGGCTTTTATGCATCTCTGAGTGGTAACAGTGTATAAACTGGGATGCGATATGTAATATTTTCTTTATTTCCACAGGTACCCTCTGACCCGACAGCCGTTAAGAAGCAATATGTAAAACAATGCAAGTCATTATAACCCCTGTTTTACTGTAATTATTGTAGAATCATAATCTTGTTATATAAATATTATTATTTTTTTTAGGTCATGAAATCCACTGGTGAACTTTTTCGTAACCAATCACCGACCATTTATAAGAGGTTTGAGGTTTTAGTTGCAAAATCTCGTGTTGTAGGACTCTGACATGCAGCATTTCTATATTGATTTTTTCTCTTCCGATCTGAGGTACAGGAAGTTTAAGTTTTATATTAAATCATGACAATCAAAATTGTCTCTCAATGTAACTTTTATACCTGGTGCTAGAAGAAGGTTAAGATTATCAAGTGCGTCAGACAGTGCAAGGAATGCTTCGAATATGCATCTGGCAACTGTGCATCTGGCGGAATATCCAAAAAACATAGATGGATTAGCAGTATTACATGTACATGTCTGACTATAGTGCTGCAATTCAGGTACCAGAATTGAAAAAAAAAATCGGTACAGTTAACCTAATCCCTTCTAAAGAAGATGGGAAATACTTGCTAAACTACAAGAAATCGAACAGGAGACGTGATGAGCCCTTAACTTAAGCATACATAATGACATCTTTAATGAAGTCATCATCTCATCGGGGTTATCACCATGAATGATATAAGAGATTCACTATGATGTATTTATTTCAGCCTTGATCAGAAAATGAACGAACAGAGTGTACCATACAGGCCAACGGAAAATCTGGCGAAGGTATAATCTTCACAGATGATTGCAAATTTTGTAACTGATAAACACGAAATCCTAAAAGTGAAAGGGTGTTAGACTATTGAAGGTCATTGTCAGTATAAATCTGGAGGATGGTAAATCTGGAACAACAGGTTGAGTGAGGAATGAAGACCATCTACTCACTAGTATCAGAGACAATTATCTGTTTGCATGTGAACAAATTATCAACGGCATTGGAAGAGGCTTTCAGATTTACTTTCAGGAAAGTCTGTGAGGCCAATCAACAACATATTTTCATCAACAATTGAAGGTTCAAACTCTGTGACCTGAGAGAACTGTATATAGCACATTTAGAAGAAACAGATTCCCGATCCAGAATATAAAGCCACGAAGCCTAAATACAAACTCCAGAATCATCCCAAGTACCCATCTATATCATATTCTCAACTAAGTGAAGTGGACTAGTGTACCACGGATACGTCGTATATGCTAGTAGTGTGACTATTGCTAATGTTATTAGGAAGGCATATGTAATTGGGTCATCCAATATAATCAGAAAATTAGGGATACAGCTGAATGCTATCATTAAAAAAAAAACTATTTAGAGAAACTAATGAGCTGAAGTAGCCTCCTAATGTGCTTGATGTGTGAGTGGGAAGTTAGGTGATAACTGAGAGATGGCGTAAATGCAACTAACTTTATTTCGACAGATAGTGAGCTTTTATAGCAACTGTTTCAGTGAAAGAAAGTCACAAAAACTCAAATAGATCGATAAAACCATATAAAGGAAATAACAGGTTATCATTTTGAGTGAAGAGTGATAATGTTAATATACAAAAATAAAGAATATGTCAGTGTGCGAGTGTGTGTGTTACACGTATGGTACATGGCTCCCCCATTAAAAAGACATGCAGGTGTAATAGAACATCCTGCTCTTAAGAGGCACACTATAGGTGGTCATATGGCAGAAGATATGCAGGTTTTAGGCGACGAATGGAGATCCAGTCTTCTTTGCCACGCATGTCGAGGAGAATTGCTTTTGACGTACGGCAGACCCTGACGAAAGGGCCCGTTTAAGGGGGCATTAATGGTGGTTTGCTAGTGCAGATCTGTCAGTATGTGTTTCTTAGCTAGGGGCTTGCAAGTCTGGCGGCAAGGAGTATATGTTCCCACAATGTGACGTAGGCACTGGAGATTGTCAGAAAAGGTTACAAACAGAAAAGAATTTGGCAGGGACGACTTACTAGTCACCATACAGCATTTCAGCTGCTGAGACATCCGGGGTATCTTTAGGAGTGGTCCTTAGTCCCAGGATGACCACGACAAGCTAATTAAACCAGTTGGAGTCCTTGCAGCAGGACATCACAAGTGCTTTGAGGATACGGTGAGGACGTTCAACCATACAGTTGGCAGCAGGGTTTTATGCGATTGTCTGAGTAAGGGTGGCACCACAGGAGATTTGCTAATGATGACTTAGCTCCAAAGTTGTCTGTTATTTTGCGCAAGTTAGCTAGAAGAGGAGCTTTTAGCACTTTTTGGAGAATTGGTAATGTTACTCCTCTATGTAAATGTGTTTGTGGTAGCTTAAGTCCCAATGATTACCGCCCAACTTCCATAGCTCCCATAGTATATAAAGTTTTTGAACGTCTTCTGGCAAAACGTCTTAATAGGTTTAATAAAGTAATCACCTAATCCCTCGTTTGCAATTTTGTTTTTGTAAAGGCCTTGGAGCATGTGATGCCCTTCTTATAATCTCCAATGCTGTACAAAAATCCCTTGATTGTGGTCAGGAAGTTCGTATGATTGGCCTTGATTTTAGTGCTGCCTTTGACCGTGTTAATCATGAGGCCCTGAAACAGTTAGGAGTGGGTGGGCCGTCTCTTATCATTATAATTAATTTTTTAAGTAATATATCTCAAAGAGTTGTTGTTGATGGGCACCATAGTGAGTATAGGAATGTGATAATCGGTGTTCCACAGGGTAGTGTTCTTGGGCCATTACTCTTCATACTATATACACATGACATGTGGTTTGGCCAAGAAAACAACCTTGTTGCATATGCAGATGATGCTACTCTCTTTGCATCATTTCCATCCCCTGAATGTAGATCTGGGGTTGGTGAATCCCTTAATAGAGATTTAGCTTAAATTAGTGCATGGTGCAAATTATGGGGTATGAAGTTGAATCCTAACAAAACTCAAGTATGATTGTACGTAGGTCAAATTGAATAACTAAGGATTTTCTTTTGTCTTGTCATGTTTACAGAAATGTCCTATTCGAAATATATCCAATTTCTAGAATATAATTGTCTGCTTTTATAAAATATATAACTTTTCTTAGGCCTTCTTACTAATGAATAGACGAATTTAGAATATCAAAACACACTGAAAATCTTTCAAGATCCCAATAAGTGAATTTGTGTTTGCATTCATGCTGTAGATTTTCAAGAGTTGGCAATTAATTTTTCTTTTTATATAGTGTTCAATAGATTATCGTAACAGTCTTGTTTTCCATATTTATTACATTAGAAGTTTTGTAATATGATCTGGATATCGCATTACCAAAATAGATATGTTTGTCAATTTTATATATATTTTATCATCAGGAATTACTTCCATCAAGAAATAGTATACTTGAAGTCATATCCATTTCCTTTCGATAATAAGACTAGTATGAATTCATCTTCTTAGTAGTGAAATATTTCTTGGATTATTCAAGGTTGTTTACAAAAGCAATTTTTTTTTTCATTTGTTAATCAATCTAGTTCATTTTAAAATTATTCATTTGCCGTAATTATTTAACAACTAAAATCTAATAATTATTGAAACAGACTCAACTATCTTAAATTTTGATTTCGCTTGTGATATAGTTTTTTAATAGTTGATCTATGTATTTTCGTATTATCATCAATTATGCTATTATAATTAATTAATTTTTGTATATTAGTGTTCAATTAATCAAGATCAACCTTTTGCTACAATTTCATGAATGAATAAATAGGTAATTCATAACTATCTATTCATATGAACTATTATGATATACTCTTTATTTCACAGTACAGTCGTTAATTAAGAAATATTAATTCTTAAATCTTTAAACTTTAGGAAATCCTGAGTATTTGGAATATTCTTCGTCTAATTCTCCATATAAAGAATTTTCAACCACAACTTCTGAATACGTTATCCCAAGACACCACAAAAGTTCTGAAATTACTCTTTCGGGAATTCGGGTCTCACA
>NC_090728.1:17375345-17390345 GCF_036898095.1 Palaemon carinicauda | reverse complement strand
ACTCTCGCTCTCTACATAAAGTGACATGCGCACTCTCATGATAGACGGTTTCCCTTCTGCCCGTTCGCCATATGGCCACCATAATAGTTATGCCAAGGTAGTTATGTATAACATGAACAGGGGCTTCTTAATGAAAAGTCAGTCTGAGAGAGAGAGAGAGAGAGAGAGAGAGAGAGAGAGAGAGAGAGAGAGAGAGAGAGGTTAGAAACTGATCCGTGGCAGCAATGGGGGAATTCCGTTTAAAACAGGTGTTTTCCCTTATCAGTCATTTCTCGCTACTATGAGTACAGTATAGTGATTGTTCCACCAGGATGGCTATTTGTACACGAATTCTTTGTTTACTTACAGTATAAATTTAGGGAGAGATAGGATGAGGGATTTTACTTATAGTAAAATTCCCTTAAGGTTTTGCAACAGTTGGTATGAAATTTATATTTACATACTTTTCACATTATGGTATTCGGAAAGTTCATATCCAAATGGGTTAAGATTATGAGGACTTTATTGTGCGGTTTGCTGAAGAAGAAATTGTTTTATCACTTTCCGTTTATCAAGGATATTGTGAATCGATAATTATAATATACTGTACTGAAAGACATTCCAATGACTTCTTGTGCATCACCATTTATGAAGACGGCTATTTTATTATTAATTGCTGTCATATTTTTCATGTAAATTATCTTATTATATTTGACATAGCAGTGACACTGATTGTATCATACCTATTGTCTTGATGTTTGAAGTAAGATTTTATTCTTATGATCTTGACTTTTTTTTCACATAAACTTTATTATCATAATTCCAATTGTATAAAAAATATCTCCAATAAGCACACACATACATACATACATACGTACATATATACATACATACATATATATATATATATATATATATATATATATATATATATATTCCTCTATAAGGAAGATTAACGCTGTATTCCTTAATTAGTATCTTCTTATTATCATTAATGGGGATAATATTTGGATTAGTGTGATCAATGGTCTACGCTTTACTCATTCACCATTTACAGTAGGATGCCTGAGTAGGGTCGTTGACCTCATGAAGACAAACCATTATATAATAAATGTGTTATATGAAGATTATATCCTATGTATATTATGTTACAGTATCTGTCAGGAACATTACTTTTTTTTTACATATTTACTATCAATGTTAAGATAAAATATTGTAATGATTTGGAGCTCGAAGATGTCGTTGTATTCTGGAAGAGTTTCTGGAAATTTCTCATAACATTGTTAGCCACCCGAAATGAATATTGTGGTACTGAAAGAGAATTTGCGTTCCAAATATAAGAAAACGTGGTGCTGCATTGGGGTAGACTTGATCTTTTTCTTACCGAGTTAATATTGCTCTAGTAGTCTAGTGGAAACATTCTATAGTCACAATTATTTACTGCTGATTTACAAAATAAAAATGAAACCTTGGAAGATTAGTAAAAGTATATTTACCAGCAGGAAAATATTTCGAACAGAAAATATATGTTTGCTGTAGTAAATAACGTGATTTAACCGAATTTGCCCTTTATTTCAACCGCAAATATACAAAACGACCAGTTCGATTAATTCGTTCACAAGTACAAACTCGCAACAATTGGTAATTGAAATAAAGTCAAATTCGGTGAAACCACAACACTTAATACTTATTGTTCAGAATGATTTACCGCAAATCTAATGATTCTTGTCTTGCCATGTGCTCGCTTCGCTCGCGAAAAAACAGAATTGTAAAGCTATATGCCTACTTTAGGCTCTAGACACTTTAAATATGCGGCACCGAGAATATATAATAAGCTCCTACGAAACATTCGAATAATTGGAGACATTAATGCTTTCAGGAGGAAACTGAAGACTTTCTTATTTCAAAAGTCTTACAACAGTGACAATTTAACAGTGAATGAACAATACGTGATATGAAACGTTAAATATTCTGAACGAAAAAGGTAAAACAACAGCAGAGGTCCTGTAGAATGGGGTTCTGCTTTATGGTACCGGAAAAGCAGCAATTAAAGTAAAAGTGAAGTAAGTATATACTGGCAAGCAATTATGTTGAGCTGCGCTTGCTAAAAATAATATTTTACCCCAATAAATTTAATGGTTTTTGTTCCTCCGTGGGCTTGCTTCGCTCGTCGAAAAATAAAAAACAATTCCATATTTACTTTAAATCGTTGATGTTGAGCTGAGCATGGTAACTTAAATATAAATTTAATAATGAACTACATTCACTATCCAGATAAATCAACTTGAAGTAAAAATATGGATTTACTTTATGACCGGGCCGTCGAAGGCTGGAGATCGTCGGGGTAATTTACATGAAACTTCCCGATGGTTTCTAGACAGAGTTGACTACAACCAGTTCAAGTTTCTATAGGAAGTTCCATAATAGTACACGTGAACTGTAGAACACTGACAAAGGTTTAACACGGAAAAAGGCTTGAGAAGCGACTGATTCGTGTACTTGAAGCAACAGGTAAAGGGTTAGGGAAATATTAAACCCCCTGTGCAACTTTCTAAACATACATATGGGTACTTGAATGAACTTGCAATGGAAACTTGTTCAGACAAAGTATTTATGTGAAATCTGGGTGTGATAATGTTATAACAACGTGTATTATTATTATTATTATTATTATTATTATTATTATTATTATTATTATTATTATTATTATTTATTGCTAAGCTAAAACCCTAGTTGGAAAAGCAGGATGCTATAAGTCCAGGGGCTTCAACAGGGAAAATAGCCCAGTGAGGAAAGGAAAAAGGGAAAAATAAAATATTTTAAGAGGAGTAACATCATTAAAATGAATATCTCCTATATAACTCTATGAACTTTAACAAAACAAGAGGAAGAGAAATGGTATAGAATAGCATGCCCCAGTGTACCCTCAAGTAAGAGAACTCTAACCCAAGAGAGTGGGAGATCATAGTACAGAGACTATGGCACTACCCAAGACTAAAGAACAAATCTTTTGATTTTGGAGTATCCTTCTCCTAGAAGAGCTGCTTACCATAGCTAAACACTCTCTTCTAACCTTAGCAAGAGGAAATAGGTCATTGAACAATTACAGTACAGTAACCTCTTGGGTGAAAAAGACTTGTTTGGTAATCTCAGTGTTGTCAGGAGTATGATGACAGGAGAATATGTAAATAATACGCTAGAATATTTAGTGTATGTGTAAGCATAGGGATAGTGAACCGTAACCAGAGAGACGTATCTAATGCAGTACTGCCTGGCCGGTCAAAAGATGCCGTAACTCTTTAGTGGTAGTATCTCAACGGGTGGCTGGTGCCCTGGCTAACCTACTACCTATGACGAAAATAAGTAACATGAAATGAAGGGGATAATAAATATTATTTTAAAAAAATAAATTGAAATGTTATAATAAGGGAGAAAACGTTTGGAAGTGGTATGGAAACAAAGAGAAATATACAGGTGGGTATTGCATCAACGATATAAAGGCATCAACGAATATGTAATTACATATTAAGGGGTTAAGTCTCGTAGTATACTTGAATTACTTTAGTAATAAATAATATGTCCACGTGGGTATTGCATAAACATATGGTATTACAAAAATGGTTTGGGTGAAAGGTAATATATCCATCTAGGTATTGCATAAAAGAATGGGTACATAATGTATTTGAAGGGTCAGATCAAGTAGAATACTTGAATCTCACGGGTAAAAATAAGGAGAGTTAATATGAAAACCAATATTCTTATTAGTCAAAATAAAAGGGGCGGAGTTTATGCGCAGAAGATTTAAAACTGGTATGTACATAAGAACGAACGCGAGCGAATACAACCGACCCGTAGAAAAACAAAACAAAAAACAAATGAAAAATATACCAGTAGTATAGGATATAGATAATTTGTGTAGGTTTTCTTGGATATATTACACGTCAAAAAAATTATTATATAGAGAAAAAAGGTCTGTTTTACCATTATATGTGTTTTCCACACCCAAAACCCTGGGTTCCCACTTGGGGATCCATAAGCTGAAAAAATAATTACGAAAGCACGTAGATTGCTACCAAGAATAATAAGATATATATATCATACAAAAATCGTTTTTATTTACACAAAAAAACCTAAACCAACAATTATGAATGATTGAATATAAACTAGGTAACAATCATTTTATATTAAAGTTGATATATTATATGATTTGAAGTTTTCGATTCCTAGGGTATTTTCCTGGTTTGAATCAGGTTTACCTTCTCGCCAATACTTAAATAAGTATAAAGTTTACCACAACAAAGAGCAACTGCAATAACTGAAAAAAAGACAAGATATGAATACTTTCAGACACTTATCAGTTCAAGAAGTAATAGAAATTATAAAATTATGGTAGGGAGGAAGGATTATTATGAAAATAGAGATTGAATACAGTTAAATATAATATAATAGAAGGTATATATAATTCAGAAGGTATATATATATATATATATATATATATTTATATATATATATGTATATATATATATATATATATGATATATATATATATATATATATATACATATATTATATATATATATATATATATATATATATATATATATATATATATATATATAGTTCATTAAGTATGTATTTGTGGTAAAAAAAAAAAGTGTCATTTCCGAAAGAAACGAGCGTTTTTGTAATGAAAATAATTGTTCGGAGATAGAAAAGCTTTTCCCGTCCGTAACTATAATTAAACCACTTTTCACATATTGAATGGTAATGTAACAATAAGAATATTGTAATGACTCGTAACTGGAATATGTTATTATATTTTAGAATAAGTATTTCTGCGTATTTCTCATAACTTATTCTACGATAACAGCTGCCTGACGTGCATATTGTCAAGATGGAATAAGATAAGGTGAGCTACGGCTCATGGTCCCTGGAGCTCAGCTGTGTTCTGTGACGTCACCTGGAGAGTTACAAGCGTTTATATGACAGCTGACCTACACGATTACCCCTATTATTTATGCCTCTTTTTGGATTCTTATCATTACTTTCATGAAAGTCGGCTAATGATAATGTTGTTTATGACTATATTTCCAAAATACATATTATGATAGGGAATATAATAATAATGGAAATGAGAATTCACATATGACATAACTTTTTCCTGAACATTTCAATGGAAATCTTATTACAACTCTCTCTCTCTCTCTCTCTCTCTCTCTCTCTCTCTCTCTCTCTCTCTCTTGTTTCATTCAAATAAATTTTCAATATTACTGAACCATTTTTTTCATGTTTTTCACACCTTTGCTATGAAATTTTTCCTTCTTGGAGTTTAATATCTTTATTCTAAAATGAAGCCTACATCTAATAAAAAAGCTCATCACCTCCTCCGGGACATGAATAGCTGCGGCCTTGAATATATCAATAAGATTTGAAACAGCTCCGACTCCTGGTTTTAGAGCATCACCATGAAAAACTTTGAATAAATCTTCCATTTTTTTTAGATTTTCTCTAAAAGGATTAGACGGCCTATATAATACTTTTCTCTTTACATATGATATCCAGTCCGCGCCTGCTTCATCTACATCAGCTGAGCCTAATGATGTGTACTTATTTCTAAATTTAAAACCTACAAACCCTCACAAATAACTTAAAGACTAATTTTCTATCAGTGCTTCAGGACCTACATCTATTAAATTTTCTTCTCGGTCTTCCTCAGTCTCAGTCTCATTGTTAACAGGCAGAAGATGCTTCATGAGACACACAGATGCCTAACTCGGAATCTAGATCATTGGGAGCGACATTAGAACTTTGAGATTGACCACTTACATTTAAGCACTCGGTAGTGACACAAGATATAGCTTCATCATTATTACAAACATTAAGACCCTGGCTGGTTAAACTACTGTCTCTGCCCACTACGAATAATCATAGTCTATATTTAAATCTAAAGGTGACGGATGATCATGACAATGACCAACTTGTCGTATGAAAGAAAAGAGATGTTCGATTGTGTCTTGACATAGCCGTCTTGTCAACAAGAACTTTAATCCATACAGTTCATGCAGCATGTTATACAATCGTTTTATTGATTTAGATGAAATGATAATGCCTTTCTGGAACGGAAACATTTTGCCTTTCACTTTACCATTATTTGCAAAGTCAATCATTGGATCAAGTATTTCGACTTGACGTGGACTGTTCGAGAAAGCATCTCTACCTTTCTTTACCGTATCATATTCCATGCACGAGTTTATCAGGTAAAACCAACTATCATTCAAAGATATAAGATCTGATGTTTCATTACTAAAGTGATTTCTTAATAAGCCTTTGTCACTACAAAATTTGATTGAATTAGCCACTGATGAAGAAAGTAATTGGACTGCTGTTTTCACACATTGCCGTTTATAACCTCTTACGTTTAAGTGACTCTCATTAATTTTGTAAGCTAATTTGAGATCATTAACTGATAGATACTATTTCTTATATAGGTATTGAGGTAATGATTCTACCTACAATCTGAAAACCATAGTCTATGAAATTATTTCGAATTTATTTGATTAGATGCGGTGGATCTGCTAAGATGAAAACTTTCCTAGAAGGTTCTAAAGGATTGTTAAAATAGGTTTTGTCAGTGGGAATTTGCAATTGTTTGTGCAACCCTAAGTTAGTGCTTCCCATATCAGTTGTTACACAGACGACGGGAAAGCCAGCAGCTTCTACATAAGTTATCAATGGCAATAAAATCTGTTTTTTCATTGGTTTGTCGAAATTGTAGTATATGGTTGGTTCCATTTCTCACATAATCCACTTAAAAAAGCAACCTGAACCTGGAAATGGGGTACATATATTCTGCCACTTCCCCTATCGTATGGCATCTCTTCTACTTTCATTTCATCAAAACAAATGACTGAAATATCTTCTATTTCTGACATGCTTTGACCTCTGCGCTTAATCAGATCAAGAACAGATATAAGTACACCAAGCTCACAAATTCATTTTCTTGCCCATTTGTTCAAAGATGAATTACAAGGAAAAGGAAATTTGCAGGCGTTTCTTAAAAAGCGATATATTTCAGGACTTAAGCCCCTAAATGAGAGAGCCGATGAAATTTCCATGTTAGACCTCCATTTTATTGGTTTGCCTGAAAAGAAGAATTCTATTTGTCCATTTGAAAAAAAAAGAGGCTTTAGAGATATTTTTATATGTTCAAACTCTAGTATTGGAGTCTCTTACAGTCGTCAAAAGAACATTATTTTCCGTTTGTAGATGAAGATTTTGCAAGCATAACTGTTCATTGGTAGTTTTTAAAGTAGCGTTCTTTTTTTGCAAGGAATTAATAGTATTTTGTAGAGCTTCTAATTTTTTTCTGAATATCACCTAATTGACTGCATTTGTTATTACAAGTATCTTCAAATTGTGAATCTAAGATCCAATTCTGGTGAGGCTCATCTACATCTTCTTCATTACCAAAATCAGTTTCATCCAGTATGGCTTCCTCAGCTATTCTCTTTAATCATCTTTTCATGGCTCTGGCATTTCGATCTGGTGATAAACATACATGCTTCAGTTACGTGATCTATATATATATATATATATATATATATAAATATATATACGTATATATATATATATATATAAATATATATATATATATATATATATATATATATATATATATTCTAAAATTTTATAGTGAGGTTGGTTGTGAGTATTTTTTGAATCTTGGAAAATATTGTGATTACTTTCCTTAAATCTTAAACATAGTTATAATTATTGTGTGCTGGCTATTATTTTCTTTTAAAGTCACTGTTTCCATTTGTTTAATACTTTTTAGGGGAATAATACATCAAAATACATTATATGTAAATATTCGTTGTAAAATAGCTGATCTTGAAAGAATACAAAATAATTTTACACTGTTTATCATTCTATTTAGTCTAATAAGAATCTTTAGGTCTATTTTTCAAAACTATTTTTCAACATATGCTCATCAACTGGTTTTACTGTAGACGGCAAGACTTCGGGGACATACGAGCACAGTTATCTTTCAGCTGATGTTGTTTTAAATATTTATTTGCATAGAAATGATTATTCTCAGTACTTGATTTTTTTTTTTCATTTTCAAATTTAAAATAGTTATTTCTCTTTATTTTGTTTGTAAGGGATACAAGGTATTCAATCTTAGGGATTTCATAGTTTATGATTTTCTGTTATCTAAAACAGTAGGCTGCAAAGGTTTTAGTAATGTGTATCCGAGAGAGAGAGAGAGAGAGAGAGAGAGAGAGAGAGAGAGAGAGAGAGAGAGATGGTTGAATATGCTTGTACCTAAGTCCTATGCACATAATCATCTATTGATACCGATGACAATATAGCATTACTTAAATGAATAAACATCAACCATTGAGAAAAAAATATATGTGTAATAACGTAACAATGAAATCATGCTGAAGTGGTAAGTTGTATGGGGAAGAAAAGTGCTTCCAAAACTCTCCCATTTGTTTTTATTTGCCTTCTAATAGATAGGTCTCTATTTCAATGTTAGCATTGTTTGGAATTTCTTTTGGATTATATTATGAAAAACTGTTTCTACTCATTTCCGTAAAACTTTTTATCCGTAACTGCATTTTTATAACTAGTTAAATCCTTGCATTATATAAGGATACCTAAAATAGGATTTTGAAGAAAAAACAGTTACTTTTCAGGAAATCTTATAGATAGTTGTTTTAGTGCATACCTTGGCTTCTTGTGCTTGTCAAGAGATGGTAAATAATCTATGAAAGGATCAGGGCAATAAATATAGCTTCAATGCATTACAGAGTAGGAAGATGTGTTGGGAAGGAGGAAAGTTATCCGTAATGAAATTTACATGAAGAAAACTTTTTACTATTTCAAATAAGCGTAATAAATTCCACCTAATTACACTAGCTACGGGGAAGTACACGAACGCTCCTCTGAATTAATTTCCCAGATGTAATATATCCTTGAGAAAGTTTGATTAATGTTACCCTTGATACCTATAATCAGTCATCTTCAACTTTTCCGAATTCTCGGCTGCGCTTACGTGGATTGTTCATGCGTTATTTTATCATCAGTTTTTTTATCATTTATTGTCGGTCAAGTGAGTTAAATTATTAATATGCTATTTGCAACGGAGTTTGTATATTATGGATTTACATGACTTCACCTAAACCAGACCCAAAGATTCATTTCATGGAGTGAGGACGAGAGGAAACTAAGTAGAAGAAGAACAAGCAGGATTTACTTATAAGTATTTATCTGCATTATTTTTTATTCCCGATACACGCTCATGAAAAGGGTTTGTAATCGAATGCGATTGATTAGAGATGATCAAAGTTATGAAGAATATATTTATTCGAAAATAAGCTCGATTTTTATACCAATAAAATACAGTATATTAAGAAAGATTAACTTATAACTTCAAATCTGGTAATAACTATAAGATGCTAATTTGCATGTGAAAATCTAATTTTTATTTGTGGATACCAGCTTCCTTCGTTATCTATTTAACATAAGCCTAAACAAGAAAACGATCGACAAAAAACGCCTTCGTGCTCATTTTTTCGTCAAAGATATTGCATTTTCTTTAGGCTCAAATTGTAGGGTAATATTAATGGCAATCGTTAAAATTTCATTACATTAAGTGCGTGTATAGAGAGAGAGAGAGAGAGAGAGAGAGAGAGAGAGAGAGAGAGAGAGACCCAATGTGGCAGATATTACAGATTATATTCTTGGAAAGCATTGGATATTCTTTTGACCACGTTGCTCGGAATATGGCATTTGCTAGTTGTGTGTCACAGGCTTACTACAATTTTTATCATTTATCAAAGTAAAAGCGGTTTTATAGTTGTTCTTGTAATTACCAAAGGTAGTAGGTATATAGAATGAATGAACAAAAAAGTTAACCGTTTCGTAGTTCAATTGCAGCAAGAATAAACACGAAATATTATTGCAAAGAACGATGTATAAAATGATTAAATAGCAAGTCTTTGATATAAATCCTCAAGATTGTCCGAACTCGTTGCATAGAGCTAACCAAAATTATTAACGACTGCGGAAGAGGACAACATCAGCTTTTCTTCCATAGACTTGGGAAGAAAAACACACGAAAAAGGGGAATTCTTACATAATTTTTATACTCCCTTTCCTGAGATAGATTTGTATAATATAGTCATGGAATTATTTTCTTCAAGGCAGAGCCATAATGACTCAAACAGAGATGGAGTTATACTTCAAAACCAAGTGGTCTTTTATTTAGAGAATTTCCATTGTACTTCCTCAATAGAATTTTCTTTATTAAACTCTCTCTCTCTCTCTCTCTCTCTCTCTCTCTCTCTCTCTCTCTCTCTCTCATTATTTATACCACCATCAAGAATGATACCTCCAGATCCAAATATACAAATATCCGTAAAGAGAACTTGAAAGAACAGTAATTAACTCTTTTCTATGTATTTAAACTTGGTGAAGTTATCCATCAACCTTAGAAAAAAAGAAAATTAAAATGATCTCTGTAATACAAAGAAGTAAACGGAAATTATTTCGCTGTAATTATAGGCCATTTTCTTTTACACTCATAAGAGAATGAGTTCTCCTACTTAAAGAAATTACTTAGATTTTACGCTTGGTTTTCCTCTATAGTCAAACGGACATAATGACAACAAAAAGTAAAAGAAACAAAAGCTAAAAGAAAAATACAATAGAATAAATGCCTTCATTCAAATCTTGTTTGAATTACTTTGATTTAAATATTTTTTTCGATAACAGTTGCATCATATTGTGTGATTTTATAGGAAAAATGTAGGTTTAACATTTATCATTAAAATGGGAACTAGTAGGAATCTCATCTTCCCTCCTTAGGATGTTTCATGGTTGATAATGACAAATATTACAAGTCAATTTTTAATCTCCCAGAGGACCTAGTTTCCAAGCCCTTTATAAAAAACAAAATAAATAAATAAATAAATAAATAAATAAAAAACAGATAAATGTATTGGAATCTGAGTTATATTTTGTTACCTGCAATATATTTGAATTACTTTATTACACGCATAGCATGTCCTTGAGTCCAAGTATCTTTATTCACCATATTATTATTATTATTATTATTATTATTATTATTATTATTATTATTATTATTATTATTATTATTATTATCATTATTATTATTATTATTATTCAAGCTACAACCCTAGTTGGAAAAGCAAGATGCTATAAGCCCAGGGGCCCAAATAGGGGAAAATAGCCCAGTGAGGAAAGGAAATAAGAAAATAAATAAATGAAGAGAACATATTAACAATAAATCATTCTAAAAAAGGCAACAACGTCAAAACAGATATGTCATATATAAACTATTAACAACGTCAAAAACAAATATGTCATATATAAACTATAAAAAGAATCATGTCCGCCTGGTCAACAAAAAAGCATTTGGTCCAACTTTGAACTTTTGAAGTTCTACTGATTCAACTACCCGATTAGGAAGATCATTCCACAACTTGGTAACAGCTGGAATAAAACTTCTAGAGTACTGCGTAGTATTGAGCCTCAGGATGGAGAAGGCCTGGCTATTAGAATTAACTGCTTGCCTAGTATTACGAACAGGATAGAATTGTCCAGGGAGATCTGAATGTAAAGGATGGTCAGATTTATGAAAAATTTTATGCAACATGCATAATGAACTAATTGAACGACGGTGCCAGAGATTAATATCTAGATCAGGAATTAGAAATTTAATAGGGCCTAAGTTTCTGTCCAACAAATTAAGATGAGAATCAGCAGCTGAAGACCAGACAGGAGAACAATACTCAAAACAAGGTAGAATGAAAGAATTAAAACACTTCTTCAGAATAGATTGATCACCAAAAATCTTAAAAGACTTTCTCAATAAGCCAATTTTTTTGTGCAATTGAAGAAGACACAGACCTTAAATGTTTCTCAAAAGTAAATTTGCTGTCGAGAATCACACCTAAAATTTTGAAAGAGTCGTACAAATTTAAAGAAACATTATCAATACTGAGATCCGGATGTTGAGGAGCAACCGTCCTTGACCTACTTACAATCATACTTTGAGTTTTGTTAGGATTCAACTTCATACCCCATAATTTGCACCATGCACTAATTTTAGCTAAATCTCTATTAAGGGATTCACCAACCCCAGATCTACATTCAGAGGATGGATTTGATGCAAAGAGAGTAGCATCCTCTGCATATGCAACAAGCTTGTTTTCTAGGCCAAACCACATGTCATGTGTATATTGTATGAAAAGTAATGGGCCAAGAACACTATCCTGTGGAACACCGGATATCACATTCCTATACTCACTATGGTGCCCGTCAACAACAACTCTTTGAGACCTATTACTTAAAAAATCAATAATAACGCTAAGAAACGACCCACCCACTCCCAACTGTTTCAGTTTGAAAACAAGGGCCTCATGATTTACACGGTCAAAGGCAGCACTAAAATCAAGGCCAATTATACGCACTTCCTGACCACAATCAAGGGACTTCTGTACAGCATTGGAGATTGTAAGAAGGGCATCACTTGCTCCAAGGCCTTTACGAAAACCAAATTGCAAACTAGGGAGTAGATGATTACCTTCAGCAAACCTATTAGGACGTTTTGCCAGAAGACGTTCAAAAACTTTAGATAATATGGGAGTTATGGAAATTGGGCGGTAATCAGTGGGACTTGAGCTACCACAAACACATTTACATAGAGGTGTAACACTACCAATTCTCCAACAAGTGCTAAAAGCTCTTCTTGCTAACTTGCGCAAAATAACAGATAATTTTGGAGCTAAGAAATCTGCTGTCTTTATAAAAAACAAAGGAAAAATACCATTTGGGTCTACACCTCCATAAGCATCCAGGTCCATCAACAGAGCTTTTATCTCACGAGATCGAAAAGCTAAACTAGTTAGTTTAGCCTCAGGAAAACAGGACTGATGAAGTTCAAGTTTTTCATTACTCTGTTTACCGTCAAAAACATCAGCCAAAAGGGTTGCCTTTTCCTTTGGACAGTGAGTGACTGAGCCATCAGGTTTAAGTAAAGGAGGAACTGTTGCATATACACCAAAGAGTGCAGATTTAAGGGTAGACTACCATTTATGTTCCTGAGTTGTACCAGAAAGGGTTTCTTTTATGGTTAAATTGTACTCCTTTTCAGTTGAGTCATAAACTCTCTGAGCAAAAGCTCGAAGCTGAGTATAGTTGTTTCAGGTCAAATCTGATCTGTTACCCTTCCAAAGGTTATAGGCCCCCTGCTTCTGCAAATAAGCATGTCTACAATCATCATTGAACCATAGTTTGTCTTTCACTCGGTACCTTAGCACACGAGAAGGGATACGCCTATCAATTATATTGACTAGGTTTTCATTCAAAGGGACAACAGGATCTACATTACTATATAATTGTGACCAAGTCAAGGAAAAAAGATCATGCAAAATCCCATTCCAGTCTGCTGGCGATTTCATATAGATTTTACAAGAATATGATACATCAGGGACAGGCTGCTCAGTCTTCACTAATAATGAAATCAAGGCATGATCAGATGACCCGACTGGAGAACCAACCTTACTAATTATAACACCAGGGGAGTCAGTGTATACGAGGTCCAAGCAATTACCAGACCTGTGAGTAGCTTCATTTATGATTTGCTCACAGCCTGATTCCGAGGCAAAGGCATGGCGATCGGTAGGAGAGATAGAACTTAACCACTCCCTATGGTGAGCATTAAAATCACCAACAAAGACAAAAGAAGCCTTTCTATCATCTTGTATCTTAGCCATAATGGTAAGAAGACAATCAAAGATAGAACCACCCATGTCTGGATTCCGGTAGATTGAACACAAATTAAAGTTGTTATGCCTGCCACAAACTTTTATTACCTGAATCTCATGACATCCACATTGATAGCAGGACTTATGAGAAGCAGGGTACTCGGTCCTAATATACACCGCCATTCCCCTGGCCCTAGGGATGGCATTGCGTTTCAACATTATTGGCTTCTTAAAACAACTTATAAGGAGCTCAGATGAGTGCCTCATACTAGAAACCAAAGTTTCTGAGCATAAGAGAATATCATACTGTCTGGATGCAACTGTAAGGTCTTGGATATTTGCATGAAGACCATGAATATTGCAATACAGAAGACGACATTGACGACATCTAGGACGTACTTCCCGGATTTCGCTCAATGTCTCCAGACAGCATAAGAATTAATAGAAATAAAAAAGAGACATCATACTTAAAAACTAGATTAACAAGAATTATAACAAAAACAATATGTACAGAATTATAAATAAAGTGATTGATGATACCCATAGACTATAGTAAAAAGTCGGAAAAACTGGTCAACATGGAGGAGCCGATACACCATGCAAGGCTAAATACCCTCCAGGAGAGCCACTTCAGCTGAAGGGAGGACAGTAAGGATGGTTTTGAGAAGAAAAAGAGTCAGAAAAAGGAAAAGACAGCCTCTTGATAAACCACCAGGCATCCATGGCCTTTCTATTAAGCCTGCCCAACACACCATTTCAAAAAAACAAGAGGAAGGAAAAAAAATAATAAGATAGAATAGTATGCCCGAGTGTACCCTCAAGCAAGAGAACTCTAACCAAAGACAGTGGAAGACCATGGTACAGAGGCTATGGCAATACCCAAGACTAGAGAACAATGGTTTAATTTTGAAGTGTCCTTCTCCTAGAAGAGCTGCTTACCATAGCTAAAGAGTCTCTTCTACCCTTACCAAGAGGAAAGTACACTGAACAAATTGCAGTACAGTAATTAACCCCTTGGGTGAAGAAGTGTTAAGTATCTCATTGTTATCGGGTGTATGAGGAAAGACGAGAATATGTAAAGAATAGGCCAGACTATTCTGTGTAAGTGTAGGCAAAGAAAAAATAAGCCGTGATCAGAGAGAGGGATCCAATGCATTACTGTCTGGCCAGTCAAAGGATCCAATACCTCTCTAGTGATAGTATCTCAACGGGCGGCTGGTGC
>NC_090728.1:17357845-17370345 GCF_036898095.1 Palaemon carinicauda | reverse complement strand
TATATATATATATATAGATATATATATATATATATATACACACAAATATATATATATATATATATAAATATATGTATATATATATATATATATATTTATATATGTAATTATATGTATTTATATAAATATATATGTATATATATATATATATATATATATTTGTGTGTATATATATATATATATATATATATATTTATACATACGTAAATATACCAAAGGCACTTCCCCCAATTTTGGGGGGTAGCCGACATCAACAAAGAAACAAAACAAAAAGGGGACCTCTACTCTCTACGTTCCTTCAGCCTAACCAGGGACTCAACCGAGTTCAGCTGATACTGCTAGGGCGCCACAGCCCAACCTCCCACATTATCCACCACAGATGAAGCTTCATAATGCTGAATCCCCTACTGCTGCTACCTCCGCAGTCATCTAAGGCACCGGAGGAAGCAGCAGGGCCTACCGGAACTGCGCCACAATCGCTCGCCATTCATTCCTATTTCTAGCATGCTCTCTTGCCTCTCTCACAACTATCCTCCTATCACCCAGAGCTTTCTTCACATCATCCATCCACCCAAACCTTGGCCTTCCTCTTGTATTTCTCCCATCAACTCTTGCATTCATCACCTTCTTTAGCAGACAACCATTTTCCATTCTCTCAACATGGCCAAACCACCTCAACACATTCATATCCATTCTAGCCGCTAACTCATTTCTTACACCCGTTCTCTCCCTCACCACTTCGTTCCTAACCCTATCTACTCGAGATACTCCAGCCATACTCCTTAGACACTTCATCTCAAACACATTCAATTTCTGTCTCTCCATCACTTTCATTCCCCACAATTCCTATCCATACATCACAGTTGGTACAATCACTTTCTCATATAGAACTCTCTTTACATTCATGCCCAACCCTCTATTTTTTACTACTCCCTTAACTGCCCCCAACACTTTGCCACCTTCATTGACTCTCTGACGTACATCTGCTTCCACTCCACCATTTGCTGCAACAACAGACCCCAAGTACTTAAACTGATCCACCTCCTCAAGTAACTCTCCATTCAACATGACATTCAACCTTGCACCTCCTTCCCTTCTCGTACATCTCATAACCTTACTCTTACCCACATTAACTCTCAACTTCCTTCTCTCACACACCCTTCCAAATTCTGTCACTAGTCGGTCAAGCTTCTCTTCTGTGTCTGCTACCAGTAAAGTATCATCCGCAAACAACAACTGATTTACCTCCCATTCATGGTCATTCTCGCCTACCAGTTTTAATCCTCGTCCAAGCACTTGAGCATTCACCTCTCTCACCACTCCATCAACATACAAGTTAAACAACCACGGCGACATTACACATCCCTCTCTCAGCCCCACTCTCACCGGAAATCAATCACTCACTTCATTTCCTATTCTAACACATGCTTTACTACCTTTGTAGAAACTTTTCACTGCTTGCAACAACCTTCCACCAACTCCTTAAAACCTCATCATATTCCACATTGCTTCCCTATCAACTCTATCATATGCTTTCTCCAGATCCATAAACGCAACATAAATAAATATATATATATATATATATATATATACATATATATATATATATATATATATATCTATACATATATATGTATATATATAAATATATATGTATATATATACATATATATATATATATATATATAATTTTTTTTTTAATATATATATTTATTTATATTGTATATATATATATATATATATACATATACATATATATATGTGTGTATATATATATATATATATATACATATATATATATATATATATATATGTATATATATATATATATATATATATATGATTTTGTTGTTTACCAAGGTGCCGGTTGATGACTTATTGTATTTCCTGTCTAGTATTTTCGATGCTTATGATTTACCTTTATCAACCTATACTATTATTGAACTCATTTGTCTGTGTATTAAAAAGTGTAAATTTAGTTTCAATGGAGATTAATATGAACAAATTTTTGGTAGTGCTATGAGTAATCCTTTATTCCCACTTTTATCCAACATATATATTGATTTTTTTTTCATCTAGATTAAATTCCTTCAGTATGGTCTTCCAAAATTGTTTGGTATCGATATGTTGATGATGTTCTACGTATTGAGTGTTTTATTCCAATCACTAATTCATTAATACCATCTATAAAATTTACTATAGAAAATGAAGAAAATAACCGTATCCCATTTTTAGACGTTTTAATAGTTAGAGAAACAGATAAATATAAGTTTTCCATATATAGAGCGCCTACCAATAATTTTTCATATGCACATTTCTACTCCGGTCACTCTAAAAATAAAAAGCATTCAGTTTTCTCTTCCATGTATCTTAAGGCATTTAGTACTTGTAGCCCAGAGTACATTGAGGACGAGTATACTCAAATAGAAAAAAATGCAACAAATCTTTGCCATCTCAAATACTTCTTAGAAAAATGTATGAATAAGGCTATGAAATTTTTTTATAGTGTCCAGTTAGAGAGGAAGGAAACAAATATAATATGCTTTGTTTGCCATTACTTGTTTGTTTTTCAGATGTTGTACCCCTTTTGAAAAACTAGACATTGGGGTAGTGTTTGAATATAATTGTACGTTAAAAAAACATGTTAATTAAGAATAGTTCTGGAAATAATAATAAAGTAATATATATCAGTCATTGTTAAGAGTGTCAGCCAAACATCCAAAGGTATCACTGTCAGATTAAAACAGCATCAGGTGGCCGTTTCCAGGGGTTCTCTTAATAATGCCTTGGCCTCCCACTGGTTAGGGTCAAGTCACAGAATTGGGTGGTCAGAGTCGAAAAAAATAATCCATGTAAATGACTATTTCCAAAGGACAATCGTTGAGTCCTTTTTAATCTCCTGTACCAAAGGTAGAAATTTGAATCTAAGCCAAGGTCTGTTTTCCGTTAATCCAGTATTATCCTTTTATCTAAAATCTGACCTTTCCGGAATTATTAAGAAACTGATATCTGTTAGATCCCCTTTTCCTGTAAAGATACGATGTCTTTGTATATGTATTCTCTGTTGAGTCTGTTGATGTCCCTAATGGACGAAAGTACTAACACCAAGCAAGTCTTTTCGTGGCTATAATACATTTTATATTCATCACGTGTCACCTTTCGTGATTTCTACACATGTGAAATAGAGTATCCTGAGCATCTGTTTATGGATTCTGGCAGCTCTGTTTCTTTCACATACTCAACCCCCAAAAAGAATGAAAATATCCCGAATTAGAAATAAAGTTATACTTACCAATTTAAAATATTGATATGCCCATTTATTATTATAGTGCAGCGGCATAGCCAATTAATTGTGCATTTTGTGATGGAAGCACCAAACATGGAGGAATGATCAAATATTATATGGGGAACATTTTCAGGTATGGAACCACTTTTGCAGTAATCCCAAAGTTGCCGCCATATTGGATTTCAAAATGGCCGCTTAAAAATCTTTAATTACAGATAATTCTGGTTATATACCAGCTAGAGACTTGGTTTTAGTGTCTAGATATACATATTTGAGGTCAAGGAATTGAATGGTTCTATTTAGAAGTTGATTTGGTGACGCCATATTGGATTCAAGGTGGTAGGCTAAAAAAAAGAGAAATTTATGACTGATGTATTTGGTTCTGTGTCAGCTAGATACTTAATCCTCCACAAGCTGAGCTTGATAAAGAGAAGAAGTGGCTCCAGGCTGTGAAGGATGCATGTGACAGTGGCGATACGCAGAATCCAGGAAACATTTCGTGGGCTGCACATCACGCAGAGAGCCAAACAGCCCAGCATACTAATATCACAGTCACACCCACTGCCTTGCTACCCCTCTTCCATGACCAAGACCACTCAGTGGCAATGATCCGTCATGCCATGGATGTAGTGAAAGCAGCGGTCAATGAGCTAAATCCTGGATAGATACCCGTCATCACACTGGACCAACCACTGTATGTAATCGCCAAGGAGGTGCAATGGAACTGGCCAGACACATTTGGTGAAGATCTATTTGTAGTAATGCTAGGCGCTCTACACACAGAGATGGCAGCTTGGAAGACAGCAGAAAACTGGCTGCAAGACAGTGGTTGGACAGAGGCATTGGTTCAGGCAGACATAGCAACAACAGGCACAGCAGACTCCTTCCTGCATGCAGCTCATGTCAGCCGTACAAGACGCGCCCACCAGGTAACTGCTGCTGCCCTGCACATACTTCAGCACCATGCATATACTAGATACAAAGAAAGAGCGACAGCAAGAGATGAGGAACTATTGCAGTTTGAGGCATGGTGTGACATGAGAGCAGTAGCATGTCCCCAGTTTCAGTACTGGGCCACTGTACTTCACCTGGAGCTCTCTATACTCCTCTTCATACGTTCCCTTAGAGAGTCGAACTTCACACTGTACATGGACACCCTACCAGAGCTAGCTGCATGGTTTGCTGCATTTGATCATGTCCACTATGCTCGCTGGTTTCCAGTGCACATCAGGGACATGGTTTGCCTTGCAGAGAAACATCCAGATGTTGCTGCCAAGTTCTATATGGGCCACTTCACATCCAAGAAGACCAGGCATGCTTTTTCCGCCATTGCCTTAGACCAGGCACATGAGCAAAATAATGCCATGGTCAAAGGTGATGGCGGGGCAGTGGGTCTCACTGAAAATCCAAGTGCCCTTCGACGGTGGATGGTGGCTGGCCCTGAAGTTGCTCGGGTCATCACAGAATTTGAGACCTCACAACAACTGCACCAAAGAGGAGAGCACACCCATCACCATGAGCAAACCAACAGTGTACAGAAGAAATTTGTCCAAGATGTCCGTGCACTGACAGCAGTCATCGAGGAGATGGGCAACCCCTTTGAAGAAGAAAGCACAGATTTGCTGGTCCTAAACACACAGGAGATCCTGGGACCAGCTGCAGTAGAGAGTATGTGTACAGCTGTGCAGATGAGGTGAGATCAATTCCATTTATTTGTGAAGGAACGTCTGGCAGACAGATCCAAACCACTCAATGATGTCATCAAACGCAACAAACTTCCATTCTTTGCATCCATCAAGGTGAAAAGTGCCAATAAGAGCAAGCAACAACTCGCCTCTGCAAGGAGTGATTCAGAGCTTTTCTCCAGACTATACATCGCATGCCAAACCAGAGATGGCGATCTCGAGCAGTTCTTCAAACATGAGAACAGTGCACACCCGCCTGCACTATCACAAAATGGACAGATCCGCTTTGGTTCCCAATCTGACTTGCTGAGGCCTTTGGAACAGCTTGTTGAACCAACGTCTCACCCACCACAAGTCTCTTCTGTGACCCTCGATGGGGCTGCAGTGGTTCAAATGCTGAACCCTGGCCACAGCAAAACATTTCTTGACTATGCCACAGACGTATTCGTTCCATACATTCTGTCACAGCTTCAAAATCATTCTCGTCTGGATCTAGTGTGGGACCGCTATACAAACTCAGGCAGCTTGAAGGCAACTGCAAGGGCTAACAGAGGCAAGGGAATCCACAGACGTGTTACTGGCACTGCCCTGTTACCAGGGAACTGGCACACATTCCTCCGTGTCGACGAGAACAAGTAAGAACTCTTCCGCTTCCTGTCTAAGCAGGTCATGGAGTCCATCAATGTGCCAGAGAAACAGCTGATTGCTACTGACGGTGAACAGGTAATCTGAATCCCCCTGTTTATATCATATGTCAATACATGTACCCACATTGTCATGGATCTGTAATATAAAAATTAATGTTAATTTCATATAGATTTTTTTGATGATCAGTTGACCGCCTTCACCAAATATATGACATTTTTTATGCTTATATCAACAGGTCATTGCTGTACCACCCTTTGAAGACACAGCAGCTTTGGCCCCAAGCAAACACGAGGAAGCGGACACGCGCATGATGGTCCATGCAGCAGATGCTGTTAAATCTGGACACCGCAGAATACTCATCCGTACCGTGGACACAGATGTGGTGGTTCTTGCTGTGTGGATGGCCCAGGAGCTACATGAGGCAGTCGATGAACTATGGCTAGCAATTGGTACTGGGAAGAGCTTCCGCTTCATAGCAGCACACAAGCTGGCTGCTTTACTGAGGCCAGATAAATCCAAGGCACTGCCAGTCTTCCATGCAATCATAGGGTGTGATACAGTCTCGAGCTTTGAAGGTCGTGGCTAGATAACTGCATGAGCAGTATGGGACATTTTCCCAGAAGTGACAAATGCATTTCTGATTTTGGCATCTGCACCAAGTGAGATTTCTGAGGACACATTGGCAACCCTGGAGAGACACATAGTACCCCTGTATGACCGAACATGTACATGTTCAAAGGTGAATCTGGCAAGGAAGAAACTCTTTGTAAAGAAAGCGCCATCTATTGAAGCAATACCTCCAACACAGGCAGCCCAAGAACAGCATGTGAAGAGGGCAACGTACCAGGGTGGATATTGTTGGGGGCAGTCTCTTGTCCCACGCTGCGCTCTACCATCACCATGTGACGGGTCAGGTGGAAAATGACGGAAAGTTTGATCCTTTGTGGACAACACTACTAGAAGCTGCCAAATCCTGCTATGAGCTGATCTCTTGTGGGTGCAAAAAAGGTTGCAGTGGGAGATGCAAGTGTAATAAAGCAGCTCTGAAATGCACAGCACTATGTGGCTGTGATGGTGATTGCTCAGACTGATTTGGAACTGTGCAGAACTTACGTGTTATTGAGTTGATTGATACGAGAGTTCTTTTGCTTGTCGTATGTATAATTACATGCATATAAATGTACATGATAATTATGGGATTATCACTTGATAATCAGTTGATAATGTGAATTAAAACATGTTTCATTACAACTATTTAATTCCTTGGCTTCACATTTGTACATCTAGACACCAGAATCAAGTTCATAGCTGGCACATAACCCAATATATCAGTCATAAATTTCTCTTTTTTTTAGCCTACCATCTTGAAATCCAATATGGCGTCACCAAATCAACTTCTAACTAGAACCATTCAATTCCTTGACCTCAAATATGTATATCTAGACACTAAAACCAAGTCTCTAGCTGGTATATAACCAGAACTATCTGTAATTAAAGATTTGTAAGCCGCCATTTTGAAATCCAATATGGAGGCCACTTTGGGGTTACTACAAAAGTGGTTCCACATCTGAAAATGTTCCCAATATAATATTCTATCATTCCTCCATGTTTGGTGCTTCCATCACCAAATGCACAATTCTTATGAATTTTTTTTGCTATGCCGCTGTACTATATCTCTATTAACTTTGTTTAATCCTATTTAAACGTTTCTAATAAAAAGAAATAGGGATATATGAATCGGCGCCTGTGGCTCTTGGTTGCTTTGGCTAATGTGAGTATCTATATACTTCTATAAAATGAGCCTATCTCCCTTCTTTTCCGAGTTTTACTTAGGAAAGGCTTGCAAAAATTAGAACTTTTAATATAGTTCAGTGGCTCTTACCGTAAACTATGTATTTACTTTTATTCTCAAAAGATTTTATTTTTCTGAAACTAGCTATAATTTTTTTCCCCTTGAACAGGCTTTTAGAGACATAAAAAAGAAAAAAGAAATCCTATATATGCTTTATATTGAAGTTTCAGTGTTATGCAAAACTTAGAATTGTGCTTGATAAATACTTTCAAAAATTGATATTCAAAGTTACAGTTTTCTACCCAGTGGCATTCAACACACACACACTCTCTCTCTCTCTCTCTCTCCTCTCTCTCTCTCTCTCTCTCTCTCTCTCTCTCTCTCTCTCTCAAATATGCGATTACAATTAAAAATAAAATTTTCGCCTACACTACGTGAGGAGAAGGAAAAATTTATTAGAGACTCCAGAGGGAAGCATTTTTTTTTCAGGTCAGAAGTTGAACATAAATCGGCTAATAGAGGAAAATCGGATTTTCTACTTTTACGGGGAACCCTAACGCTTTTCTGTTTGATGAAGCCCTCCATCGAAATGGGAATGTCTTTCTAACGGTTATTGCTATAGCTCGTTGCTATTATTTGCCTGTGCTCAATTTTCGTATGATCCCATCACACACAACTGGTTATCAACTGCGATTATTTCCAGGAGAAAATTGGTTCTTGTTATTTTATGGCATTTAAATTAGATGTATTTCGCCCCTAAAGAATATATGGTGTTTTCATGTAAAAGTACAATACGTCGGGTGTAAATGGCAAAGAAGTTTACGATTACCTCTGAGCCGCGCCCCTTCTTTATTTTCTATCAAACGTTTTCAATTCGCATCGCCCATAAATAGGAAGCCAGTTTTCTTATCGCTGGCACGTTATTCTTCAATAATCATTTATCTAGCCCAATATACTAGAAAGTTTTATCTTGCTTAGTTACATACTATTAAAGTTCTCCTAAATTGATGGTCATGTTAACGTGTTTATGGTGTTGAATTCTATTTTCTAAAGCCATTTTGCATTTTATAAATTATGATTGTCTACGATATGTTCATACTACGATATAGCAGGATTAACATCGAAATTTAAATTTAATTCTATATTAAGACATATATATATATCACTAAACATTATTTCTTTTCCTTTGAGATTATTTCATGAACAATCTTCAACTTTCGATCAAATATAAAAAAAAGAAAAAAAAATATTCAATTTGATATTAATAAATCATGCTTCAACATAATATATCTATAGCACTATATATATATATATATATATATATATATATATATATATATATATATATATATATATATATTTATATATATATATATATATATATATATATAAACAAGTAGTCGATGATATACATAATGAAAACGAATTGATTCTTGATATCTAATTCACAAATGCTATATTTAAATTTTCTAGCCAATTTTCCACGTTGATATTCGATTATTTTCCATTTTTAACATATCCCTTAATAAATGATAAAACTGCACATCCTGATCTTTCTTTTTTTTTTCTTTTTTTTTTACAAATTTTGTAGTCGAGTTTTTACACTTAAATCTATCAAATAGTCAGTCTTAAATTTCATATTTTATTCAGCAAAATAATTAAAATTTAAATTAGTATGAATATTCTTCTCAAAGGGACTCCCTATATTACTCAAATGATTTACCATTGATAATTGGGTGCTTCACTGATAGTCCATTGTGCTGCCTTGTTAGTAAACTTTCATAAGCACCATACCTATAGAAAAAGGAAAATTTTACATATGTGCAAGGTCACAACCTGCTTTGTCTTTTTAACACAATTTCATCATTACCCAAGTCTCAAAATAACCTTCTATAGTGAAAAGAAATTGTTATATTTTGATTGTAAAGGGAAGTCCATAGTACTAATTAACTGGCAATTTCTTTTTATCTTCACTAGAATTATCAATATATGAACTACTGCAATTTTTGAAAATTGGTATATTTTCTCGTAAGCCCCATTCTCTGACACACATCCATGCTCATCAGGAAACCTTCATATATATATATATATATATATGTGTGTGTGTGTGTGTGTGTGTGTACATATAACTACACACACACACACACACACATATATATATATATATATATATACATATATATATATATATATATATATGTATATATATACTGTGTGTATACATCTATATATATTTATATATATATATATATATATATATATGTATATATATACTGTGTGTATAAATATATATATATATATATATTTATGTACAGTATATATATATATATGTATATATACTGTATAAATACTATATATATATATATATATATATATATATTTAGCTGTTACAAAATATAGCTTTCCATGACTTCCATATGTTTAATAGTACATTACCTATCCACCCTACTCATGGATATTGGTATTATTCAGTGTCGTTTACTAAACTCTCCTCAATTTTCTTTGGTTTTGTTCAGGAATCTGCGACACAAATTAGGGCATTCCTTTTTTTTAATGTGATATTTAAATTTTCACTTGCTAGTCTTAGTCCTGGCCGTTAAAAATAAAAGGATTTATCTTGTTTACTCTTTTTTTACATGAAGGCTATTTCAAAATGAGGAATAAGCGTTTTTCTGACATGTAAATTAGCCTTTTATATAAAAATACGTACAGAATTTTATTTCCTTTCAAACAAATCATCTCCTCAAGCTAACTGTGGTAGGTTATTCTTTAATATTTGATCTCATAGATAACGCCTATTGATACAACGACCAACTGTGCATATGGAGCATATCAAGGTATCTTTACCAAAACATATTTATGTTGCCATTCTTATGAAGCTTCGGTTTTAATACTAGGAATGTCTCCAAGGCTGCATTCATATAGTTCACAGAGTGGGTGCTCCGAATGCTTTTAAGGACCTTGCCCGGATATATTTTGGAGATATCGTATGAGATATCCTGATTTTAGTTGGATTTTCAGGTTTGTGGATTTTCAGTCTCCTAAAACAGTAATCATGTTTTTCTCTACCAGCCACTTTACGGACAACACATGTTTACAGCCAGCACTCTTTTTTCAATCATCATGTTGTTTGACCTTTTTTTTTCATTGTCTCTGATGTGTCCCTTACTAGTGTTTTTCCATCTGATCAAGTCATACACAATGCCCTTGTCTTTTTGCATTCAATTTTCTTTATGATATACACATTGGATTTTTTGCCATTTCAATGGTTCCCTGGCAGCTTCTCAAACATTCCTTTTTCTGAACCTTACAGGCTCTGGTGATGTGTTTCCAACAGATTCACAAGCTTGTTACCAATAACATTGGGGTAAAATCCCACTTCTCTCCATATAAAATTTAGATTTGGTCATTAGGTTACTTCATATCAATCTTCGTTGCTTCAGGGTGGGACACTCCATGCAATGGGAATCAAGCTTCACGTTTAGGGGTGTTTTTTTCTGGTCTGGTCAAAGTTAAACATGCATGGTTTCCATACTATTTCTGGTTCCTTCTTTACCCATAGGACCTAATTACTGTTTAGCACTTTTAAAGAAGTCCTAGAGTTTTTATTTGAATTTCAATGCCGGTCTTCTATACCTACATGTTGCAGTATTCTGTTTTTCTTTCTCTCTGTAATGGAGCATAGTTTCTGTATATATGATGCACTTTTGAAACCGAATCATTCTTGATTGTAATTCAAATGGAATAATAGTGTAGAAATAGTGTTTAATTCCATAAGAAAATATCTTCCATGTATTCCATATATACTTCAATCTTTAATTAAAAAAAAAACGGTAACTTTGCTAAATCTATTATGTCAACAGATAATTAATCCACTAAAAAAAAAAAGATACAGATTTATATAAAAATTTACCAAGCAAATATCTCAAATCTAGAATATAAACCATGTATTCCGAAAAATACCAGTTCTTCTGGTTCTAATGAATCCAATTTGTCTTTAATAGAATTATATCCTTCTGTAGGAAGAAAATATTCATAAGTTAGCTGGAAGTTAAGGCTGTTGCTTTACTTTGCTCATTGCTTCAGCAGCCAAAATCCTCCCATTACCATCCTCTAGGTCGATGAGGTCACTTAACAGTAGCATTTGGCCCTGATAGGCTTGAGGTTTCATCCATAGATTGATCCTCATCAGCCAAACGCAGCTTATATTGGGAGATTTCCATGTATGACTTGCACAAGTTACCAATTCCTTGGATACTCTGGGGGCCAAATGTTTTTTTTTTTTTTTAATTTTAGGGCGCATACTGTATTTCCCGTGTCATAAGACGCTACAAGTGGTAAGACGCACCCTCAAATTAGCATGGCAGTTTAAGAAATAAAATTAGGATTGTAAAAATTTCTTAGCACAAATCCTTAGTCAGCGACTCTAGCGTCATTATTGTCTTGCACAGTAACTTTCTTTTTATTTTGGGTGAATTATGAAATGTTTAAGTTAATATTAATTAGCTCTATGCCAATTATCCCAATTTTATTACATATTCATATAAGAAATCACTGAAGCAGTCTTAGTTTCCACCACAACTACACGAGTGTTTGGTGTTTCAAGTGTTGTTTACATGAAAGCAGCGTTACCAAAGGTGCATAAAATTTTGTTAAAGAGGTAAAATTCTAGTACTATTTCCAAAATTCCTCATATAGCCTAGAAGTTTTCACACACAAAATGTAATTATTGATTAAAGAAATCTAGACATTCTTTTAGGTGGAATAATTTTGCTACTGATTATGTGACTCTAGGTCTAGTTACTTTTCTGCAAATTGGTAATACTGCAATCAACAAACAGAAGTTTTTTCCAAGGTCGTATTCAGCAAACGTCTGTTTGTATTATTTCGTAATTCAGCCAACAAAGTCATTATCAACATATTGCTTTATTACAAAATATCAACAAAATGTGAGAAAATAGATAACATTTATTTTCTCATATTTTGTTGATATTTTATATACTGCATAAACAACTATGACATAGCGTCGTCTGCTCCAAGACCATTAATTGGCATGTTTGCTTGTAGAAGGGGGTTGGCGAGTCATCAG
>NC_090728.1:17345345-17352845 GCF_036898095.1 Palaemon carinicauda | reverse complement strand
GATTTGAGAACAAAGTCCTCAGAAGAATAATGACAGTTAAATGACAATATAAGATTAGAAAATAAATTATAAGAGAGATTACTCGAGTACCTTAAGTGGATGAGATCATGATGAGGGGTAGATGGAGATTGTTTGGGTGATGACTAAGTAGTGTGAGGTAGGTGATAATTAATGGAGAAGTATTCATTTAGAAGCTCAAGATAGACACAAAAACTTAACCAACGCCCTTTGTGTTGATAGGATTGGGAGAAGAAGATTTATATATATATATATATATATATATATATACTCTTACTCATATTCCGGGGGCCTCAGACCAGGCTGATCTATTGCCGCTTTGACCGTTCGTCTCCAGGGAGCCCTATCCTTTGCAAGCTCCATCCACTCGTTAGGGTCTATTTCCAGGGTGTCCGAATCTTTAATTACGTTATCCATCCATCTCTCTCTAGGCCTTCCTCTTGGTCTGGTACTATTGTGAACAAAAGTTCGTTCCCTTAGACTTCCAAAGAGTGAACACGAGTCGCCTCACTATGAATCACAGAAGGTTTTGAACAAATACCTCATGGAAAACCAAACAGATGGCGCCCCACAAGGACGTTGGCCGCAGAGAGGAATAGGAATTATTTATTTTCCTAAAGCATTAATTAATGTCTCCATAATCTGATATCGTTAGAAAGTGATAGATAATTTAGTTGATTTTGACGTTACTGGGTTTGCGTGTAACATGTGCAGTTAACGAAATATGCTAGATAAATATGAAAATAAAATTATGCTTACGATATCTACAATCTTGAATTGCTATTCTTAGATATTATCGTATGTTATCAACAGACATGACCAACCAAGGGTTATTACAAAACATTTTAGCTTAAATGTGTACGGTAGTGTTTTATAATCTGCAAGTCGCCTATCGTAAAAACAAAATAAATAGTTGTAAAAGCAAGTCGGTATTTATTTTTTTTTATTTCACTTTCGTTATTAATGTAGTAACCATAAACTGCAGTTTCATATGCGAATATTAATAGATCTGTCATATTGCGTAATTGAACCAACATTCTGAGCGAAGGTGGGTGATATGGGGTTTGACATCCAATGCCCGTTTTCGGACACTTGAAAATACAATTTTTTTTTGGTAATTGGATATATATTAGCTCTATATGAAATATGAAGCTACTTTTACCATAGTTAATATTCAGTAACAAGAGAGAAAATCTGAAAAAGAAAAAAAAATTTCAATGAGGTGACCATTATTCAAGATAATGAGAGAGAGAGAGAGAGAGAGAGAGAGAGAGAGAGAGAGAGGGTAGATTTTAGTTTCTGTTCTACATTAACAACATCGTAAAACAAGCCTCATGTTACTACTTTCATTTTATTACTCTGTCAATAGCAAAGCAGAAATACTTATTAGTTTCAAGAATAGCTTGACCTTTTTTTACGATGCTTTGTTGTCGGAAATTTGTGGCAAAGTAGTTTTCCAGTGTTCTTGTATGAAGAGCTAATGGGAATGCGTTAACGACCTTTTTTATTGATACGTTATATGCTATTGTGGAAATTCAATATCTCTATCATGGCAAGTCAGTAGCAGGGGTTTTTACCATCCTCACTCTCATTCTTGTCATATGGGAAGAGTTACTAACTACTAGTGGAAACCTTTACGAGTTAGGGTGGCTATTATATAACCAATCTTGGGTGCACATTTCAACTAAAAATAATTCTATTACTGTTCATTTTTTACTTCATGGGTCCTCTTTTAGATAACAGATATTGTTCTGTACTCCTGGTCTGTCAACTATGTTACCATCTTATATCATTACTTAATATGTTTCCTTCTTTTCTTGGAATTGGCGTATTCTTTGAATTCCCTCTTTTTATTTTACAAAAACAACTTCTAGTAATACTTAAAATGTTTTTTCTTTACAAAATCTAAAGATAACTTTGACTAAAAGTTATTCTTAAAACCACTTTATTGTTTTCATACAGTGTGTTAGACAATTCCTTAGCAATTCACACAGTTGATTTTTTTTTTTTTTGACATTAGCACTCTCATTGAAGGACGTAAAATTATTTTTGCTCTGAGCTTTGTATCATGCACGATCTTCCAAAACATTTTGTATTAATTAGTAGAGAAGTAAAGGAGAATTTACTAAAAATCATATTATTAGTATTTACACACAATACTTCAGTATGATGTCCAACCTACATCTGCATCGATGACCTCACGCAGACGATTGGGTATGGAATCTACAAGATTCATGCAAAGTAGCGGATGTCGACGAACACTCTCCCACAGATCATTGGCTTTAGTTTCTACTGCCTGGCAGGCACGCTGCTCCCCAACGTCCCATTTCCCGAACCATCATAGCCCAAAGGTGTTCCGTTGGGTTCAAGTTGCATCCTTTCGATGGCCACTCCAAAACTTCAATTTCAGGATGATCCTGTAGCCAGTTACTCACCACACGGTTCTTATGGATGGGACTTTGATCGTGGACCAAATTTATTAAACCAGGAGCAGGAACTGCCATTGTTCGAACTGTTGGAAGTAACACTTGCTCCAGGATTTCGACATATTTCTCTCCCGTGAAGCGGGCATCGATCTTGACAAGTTTGCCAGGATGTACTCCCACTCTGCCACTCATCGCTTGGTGACGGATGTGATTCTCCTGACAGCGTGTGTTAGGTCGCCGCCAACAATGCCTAGCTCTGGCTGCCACTGACTGAAACATCTTCTTATCAGTAAAGATTATATTTCTCCAATAATTTTCGTCATGCGGAAGGTGTTCCAAAGCAAACTCAAGGCGAAATTCCTTGTGTCCAGGAGTGAGCATTCCCTTGTATGATGGGATATGACAGCGAATCCTGCTTCATTGAGTCTTCGTCTTAAGGTCATGGGATGGCAGTTTAACCTCAGATTTCTAGTATGCTGAACCGACGTCCTCATAGGATGCATTTCATAGTCTGCCAAAACCTGGGCATCTATCCTGGGCAAGGTTGCACGTGGCCTTCCACTTCGAGACCTTGTTTTCGTGGAGCCCTCCTCCTCCCACCGAACGATCCACTTCCTGACCATTTAGGAGCTTCTCCCAATTCTATGAGCAATGTTCGCCACTGTCAATCCACTTTCCCATATTCCGATAATTCTTCTTCGTTCAGCAATCACCTCTGTAGAGTTTGCGCGTCCCTCGGGCATTGATGTTATGGTAGAGTGATAAATCTATACACAAATATGTATTAGAGATGTCAACTTCATTATCTCAAATATCAGCAGAAGGTAGAATGTGTAACAAGACTGGCTGCAGTGTGTCTGAAGTCACCTCCTACGAAAGGTTTACCTATCACCATCCTCGGTAGCCTCATAAACTTTGGTGCAGATGGTCATGTTGATTTAACCCTGGATAGGTACGGTCCTCGGACACCCCTTTAAGGGTATACTCGGACGCGAACGACCCCGACGCCAAAAAAAATTCTTGAAAAATCAGTTTTTGCAGTAACTTCCTTTTTTCTTTTGCCAAAAAAAACTTCAATGAATGCTTAAAACAACTGTAAAGATAAATACTACTCATCTGCTGAAAAACTATTTATTATAAATATTTTAAAAAATTATGTAGAAAAAAAAAGACCTGACATAAAAATTCATAAAAAAAAAGTTTATACATATATACACAAATCCTTTTAGGAATTGATTCTTGAATGTTTAGGACACATCTTGATGTATTTTGGATGAAGTCAGACCCATGGAGGTGAAGATCTGAAATGAGAAAAAAAGGGTAACTTTTTTTGGCCAAAAAAAATTTTCCAAATTTCATGAATTTTTTTGGGTACCCAAATGAAATAGGAAGTGGCTAATTTTTTTAGGGAATAAACATATGTTATCCTAAAATAGAAATATGTAAAAAAATCCTCATTATTTTGTAAATTACATTTATATCAGGGGCCATATCTAAAGGTAATTTTTTGAGTACTTGGAAATTTCGTAAAAAAATACATATATTTAATATATAATATGATATTTATGCAGGTAAAAATATACCAAAATATCACAAATTCTATAGGGAACAAGAATATATATAGATAGGGCAGCTTACGCTTCGGATATGTCCACAAAATGGCCGCCAACCACACTGACTCAGACTCCCTAATCTGCCACTTGAAATGTAGGAAGGGTATGTCAATTTCCAGGTGTTATTTACTAATCTAATTATTATTGGATATGCATAAAAATTGTATGGTGGGTTGCTGGATAATTGTCGATTATTTTACGACTATAAAATTAAAATTCTGACCCAAAAAAATATTTTTGAAGGGAAATAAAATCGAAAAAAAAATGTAAAACAATATTTTAGCTAAAAAAATTTGATGATATTCAATCAAAAAAAAAAGTAAACAAAATTTTCCGACAAATAAACATCTAGAGGAATCATTACTCTGTGATAGTTCCTTAGTACGTAGTAATTTTGAAAAAATTGGGAAAAAACGAAAAAATGGCAATCACCGGAAAATCGAACACATACCTATATATACGCCATATCTGGCTAAAAAAAGATAGGCATGGGTAGCCAGATCATCTAGAAACACTTTCCAACACTATAAAAATATAAGTTTTGCGACACTACTTGCCAATTCCTTACGGTAACATGACTAAGCAAAAAAATGCAAAACAAATAAAAAGGGGCACTCGTGGAAAAATGGCCATTCTAATATACGGCATTTCAGAAAAAAAAAATTTCAGCCACGTGCTAGGCAAACCATCAAGGCATATTTTCCGACAAATAAACATATAAATGAAATATTACTCTGTGATAGTTCCTTAGTACGTAGTAATTTTGAAAGAAATGGGAAAAAACGAAAAAATGGCAATCACAGGAAAATCGAACACATACTTATATATACGCCATATCTGGCTAAAAAAAAAAATAGGCATGGGTAGCTAGATCATCTAGAAACACTTTCCAACACTATAAAAATATAAGTTTTGCGACACTACTTGCCAATTCCTTACGGTAACATGACTAAGCAAAAAAATGCAAAACAAATAAAAAGGGGCACTCGCGGAAAAATGCCCAACATTCTAATATACGGCATCTCAGATAAAAAAAAAAAGACATGCACGTGTTAGCCCAACCATCAAGGCACACTTTCTAACACATAAACATGAAAAAAAAAAATCAATAATATACGGCAATTCCTTACTACGTAGTAAATTTTTACAAATATTGAAAAAAAAACAGAAATTGGCAACCGCAGTTAAATACCCAATATACCAATAACTACGTCGTATCTGACAAAAACAAAATCACGCATGGGTAGCCAGATCATCTAGACACACTTTCCAACATTAAAAAAGCAAAAGTTTTACGACACTATTTCGCAATATCTTACGGAAAAAATTACTTGGCAAAAAAATTTAAAAAAATTAAAAAGGGTCACTCGCGGTAAAATGCCCGACATTCTAATATACGACATCTCAGATAAAAAAAAAGACATGAACGTGTTAGCCCAACCATCAAGGCACACTTTCTAACACATAAACATGAAAAAAAAATGAATAATATACGGCAATTCCTTACTACGTAGTAATTTTTACAAATATTGAAAAAAAAAACAGAAATGGGTAACCGCAGTTAAATACCCAATATACCAATAACTACGTCGTATCTGACAAAAACAAAGTCATGCATGGGTAGCCAGATCATCTTGACACACTTTCCAACACTAAACAAGCAAAAGTTTTACGACACTATTTGGCAATATCTTACGAAAAAATGACTTGGCAAAAAAATGAAAAAAAATGAAAAAGGGGCACTCGCGGTAAAATGGTCCCCGTGGTGATGAACGACATTTTAACTAAAAAAAAAAACATGCACATGGTAGCCAAACAATCCACCAAGAATTTCCACAACTGATAACCTATACAAGTTGCACCATTCTACGACAATTTCATAATACGTAATAACTTTGATAATTATGCAAACTACCTCAGAAGGGTAAACTCGGACGCGAACGACCCCGACGCGTCTCAGAAATCGGGGAAGGAGTACAGCTACAGCAATGCACATCTGGACACTACTAGAGCGTGTAGGGGAGACACCTCCTGCAGGTCGATCACCCACAAATTCAGTCACAGGGGTGAGTCACGTGAGAAAAACCTGTTTTTTTTTTACGCTCGGGGTCGCAAACGACCCACCGTACCTATCCAGGGTTAAGAAAGTGTCAACTATAATATTGCTTGTAGATTAAATGTGTTCATGGCCATGGCATTCTAAATGATATTAACAATACTCACAATTGGACTAGTAAAAAAATATTAATTTCTTAGCTAGTTTACATTGTCGTAACCTTACACCACCTATTAAACTGCCAAACAACAATCACTGAAAAGATCGTTTTGATTTTTACGTAATTTAAATTGCCACTTTCCTAGTAACATACACTCATTCATATTTTTTTCCTGTTTTTATTTCTGTGCTCTTGAAATAATCCTCTGACTTTTTTCTATCTTGTTACATAATAAGGAAATATTACATTCATGGATATATCTAAATCTTATATTATAATTTGGAAAAAAAAAATAGGTATGATAATAATTTTTGTTTCTAAAATCTCATTCGGTTGCTATACCCCATACCGCCCACCTTCGCTCAGAATGTTGGCTCAATTTCGCAACATGAAAGATCTATGAATATTTGCATATGAAACTGCAGTTTGTGGTTTCTACATTAATAACGCAAGTGAAATAAAAAACAAATTGCCGACCTGCTTCTACAAATGTTTCTTTTGTTTCTACGATAGGTGACTTGGAGATTAAAAATCACTTCCGTACACATTCAAGCTAAAATGTTTTGTAATGACCCTTGGTTGGTCATAGCTGTTGATAAGATAAGATAATATTCGAGAATAGCAATTCAAGAATGTAGATATTGAAACTAATTTCATTCTAATATTTATCTACCATATTTCGTTAACTGTACATTTTTCACGTAAACCCAGTAACGTCAAAAAAAAAAAAAAAAAATAATCAACTATAACTTTCTAACGATATCAGATTAGGGAGACTTTACTCAATGCTTTAGAAAAATGAATAATTCCTATTCCTCTTTGCGCTCAACGTCCTTGTGATGCGCCATCTATTGGGTTTTCATGATTTATTTCTTCAAAAGCATCGGTGATTCATAGTGAGGAGTTTCGTGTTCACTCTTTGGAGGTCTAACGGAACGAACTATTGTTCATGATAGTACCTATGGGTTTACCTAACATAAGTCTTCTATTCAGCCTCCTCTCCTCCATTCTAGCAATATTTCCTGCTTATCGAAGTCTCTGCGATCTAATAACATTGGAGATAGGTGGCAGACCTGAGAGAGCTATTAATTCTTGACTGTAGCACCAGCGCAACACTCCAGCTTCGTCATTGCAAAACCGGTCCCCAGATCGGCCTCAAGATAGTGCGATGAAACCAAAGACTATATACTGAAGAAAGATTGGAAGGCTCAAATGTGAATGTTAATA
>NC_090728.1:17330345-17340345 GCF_036898095.1 Palaemon carinicauda | reverse complement strand
CGAGCTGTTTTCTTTTCATATGATAATTTTAATCATTATTATTTCGATGCTAAAGTTCAATTGAAGTAGGTGTATGAACACTTCAGTTGAATAAAAACGCATAATGTAAATAGCAAAACTCTATCGAATTATGATCAGCTGATGTAATAGTATGAAATACGTTATCCACGTGGAAATTTAAATCAGATATATGATGCTGAAAGGAAATAAAAAACACAACATTGAGAAATTTCGCCATATAGAAATCGAATATATTTACCCTTGCTGTGTTGCTCTCATTGTCATTTCTCACATAAGAGCAAAAGAGCCAATTATCTGTTGTTTATTACTGCACATTATTTTTATTGTAGTTATTTATGACATCCTTCGGAGTTATACTGTATATAAAAAAGGATGATATGAAATAATATATTACTCAGATACACTAGTGTACTATCCAGTTGGTGTTATTTAATTTCTTGAGATCATAATTTTTTTTTCCATAAATTCATCTTAAGATATGGTTTTTCATAAAGATAAGTTATACATGTCTAAAATAGCCATGTATTTTCAGCTTTTCTATGAGTGAGTTAATTAAAAAAAAAAAGTTTAACCAATTTCCAAAATTAAATAGAAGTTTAATTCAAATTTTAATAGTGCATGTTTTTGGATACTAAATATTTACCGGTTAGACATAAATCATGAAAATAAAAAATGCATTAATTTTTGAGTACATATATGTAAGTGACCTTTTCTTATTCAGAATTATATATTAATCTAATATAAAAGATCCAAAGAATATATATAAATACGGATGAAAGTATTGATGACATATTTACAATGAAGGAATCTTTTTGAAAGTCCTCCAAGGAAGTTTCAACATTGATAACCCACATTAAATTCATTCCAACCACATTGGTACACTAAAAAGTACTCTTACGGTTGGAGGAAATTTATGATTGTTCAATAGAATAATATTTATTATTATTTTGATTTTCTCAACTATTATGCTGCTATCCCTTCATGTCCATATTTTCAGTGACCAGAAACCTATATAACAAAATCATACATATCTAATTCTTAGATGATTTGTTTTAATGTCGAAAGATCTCTTATATTTCCCCAATTACATTTGAGATTTGCTGTCCTACGTGAAATTTTTCTTTGGTATGTTCTAGTTCTGAACAAAACGGAAAATAAATAACTAATCTAATCAGTGTTCCCTCTTTGACTCCTATAATGAGCCCTATTTTCTCACTAGTGATATTTACTTCCGGCTGAATCCATAACTACCAATTTGGACATTATTTTGTTGAATTGCATTACTTTAAATGTAGATTTCTGCGGAAAACACACATTCTGGACGAAATTTTCATGTTGAAATAATATATCAATATCTTATACATTTTCGTCCATGGGTATGCAGTAGTGTGTGGTCAAGAAAATCCGTTATTCCCAGTGGTAGAACTTTAGTTTTACGATGACTTCCTTAACATTTTTTTTTTCAATAACTTGTGACATTCGCTGGAAATTTTATCTCGCTAAATTATGTATGAAGACTATTTATTACGGGTCACTGACTTTAATCCCTATTTATATTTTCTCTTAATTATGAAAAGATCGTAGATAAAAGTAGTAAATAATAAACCACCATGGTATGGAAGAGATTACTTTTGGTTCTTGTAAGGGCACATCTAGCACACACAAGTGAAAGTTTTTCACTAGCTAAAAAAATTATCATTCCTCTTTAGTAAAGAAGTTGTGTGTGTTGACTTCATCTTTATAAATGAGCTTAGACTGTACCGCACGCATATCACACGGTCATACTATGTAACGGTATTTCTTTATATATATATATATATATATATATATATATTTCCTTTTATGAGCTCTCGTAGCATGGTTGGTTTCGACCGGGCCTTTCATTAGAAGGGGCTAGCGTTCGATCCCAAGTATGAGGTAGAAATTTATTTCTATTTGAACACGATGTTGTGTTGATATTTATCCATATTGACTCATTAGGGGTAATTTGAATGAATTACTACCAATTGTGTCACGTGGTGGCCCGGGGAAATCAGGTAAAACTCGCTGGTAAGAGACTGATGTCTCGCCAGGTAAATCCTCGGACAGCTAGATTAGCGTCAGGTTCAGATTTCCTTTTATGGGCTCTCGTGGCATGGTTGGTTTCGACCTGGCCTTTCATTAGAAGGGGCTAGCGTTCGATCCCAAGTATGAGGTAGAAATTTATTTCTATTTGAACACGATGTTGTGTTGATATTTATCCATATTGACTCATTAGGGGTAATTTGAATGAATTACTACCAATTGTGTCACGTGGTGGCCCGGGGAAATCAGGTAAAACTCGCTGGTAAGAGACTGATGTCTCGCCAGGTAAATCCTCGGACAGCTAGATTAGCGTCAGGTTCAGATTTCCTTTTATGGGCTCTCGTGGCATGGTTGGTTTCGACCGGGCCTTTCATTAGAAGGGGCTAGCGTTCGATCCCAAGTATGAGGTAGAAATTTATTTCTATTTGCACACGATGTTGTGTTGATATTTATCCATATTGACTCATTAGGGGTAATTTGAATGAATTACTACCAATTGTGTCACGTGGTGGCCCGGGGAAATCAGGTAAAACTCGCTGGTAAGAGACTGATGTCTCGCCAGGTAAATCCTCGGACAGCTAGATTAGCGTCAGGTTCAGATTTCCTTTTATGGGCTCTCGTGGCATGGTTGGTTTCGACCTGGCCTTTCATTAGAAGGGGCTAGCGTTCGATCCCAAGTATGAGGTAGAAATTTATTTCTATTTGAACACGATATTGTGTTGATATTTATCCATATTGACTCATTAGGGGTAATTTGAATGAATTACTACCAATTGTGTCACGTGGTGGCCCGGGGAAATCAGGTAAAACTTGCTGGTAAGAGACTGATGTCTCGCCAGGTAAATCCTCGGACAGCTAGATTAGCGTCAGGTTCAGATTTCCTTTTATGGGCTCTCGTGGCATGGTTGGTTTCGACCTGGCCTTTCATTAGAAGGGGCTAGCGTTCGATCCCAAGTATGAGGTAGAAATTTATTTCTATTTGAACACGATGTTGTGTTGATATTTATCCATATATATACATATATATATATATATATATATATATATATATATATATATATATATATAGTTGGAAGAGCAGGATGCTATAAGTACAATATCTCCAATAGGTGAAAATTAGCCCAGTGAGGCAAGGAAATTAGTAAAAAAATAAATGATGAGAACCAATTAACAATAAATCATTCTAAAAATAATAACAACGTCCAAACAGATATGTCATATATAAACTATAAAAAGACTTATGTCAGCCTGTTCAACATAAAAACATTTGCTCCAACATTGAACTTTTAAAGTTCTACTGATTCAACTACCCAGATTAGGAAGATCGTTCGACAACTTGGTAACAGCTGGAATAAAGCTTCTAGAATACTGTGTAGTTTTGAGCCTCATGATGGAGAAGTCCTGGTTATTAGAATCAATTGCCTGCCTAGTATTACGAACAGGATAGAATTGTCCAGGGAGATCTGAATGTAAAGGATGGTCAGAGTTATGAAAAATCTTATGCTACATGCATAATGAACTAATTGAACGATGGTGCCAAAGATTAATATCTAGATCAGGAATAAGAAATTTAATAGACCGTAAGTTTCTGTCCAACAAATTGAGATGAGAATCAGCAGCTCAACACTAGACAGGAGAACAATACTCAAAAAAAAAATGTAGAATGAAAGAGTTAAAATACTTCTTCAGAATAGATTGATCACCGAAAATCTTTAAAGACTTCCTCAATAAGCCAATTTTTGTGCATTTGTAAAAGACATAGACCTAATGTGTTTATCAGAAGTAAATTTGTTGTCGAGAATCACACCTAAAATTTTAAAAGTCATACAAATTTAAAGAAACATTATCAATACTGAGATCCGGATGTTGACGAGCCACCGTCCTTGACCTACTTACAATCATACTTTGAGTTTTGTTAGGATTCAACTTCATACCCCATAATTTGCACCATGCTCTAATTTTAGCTAAATCTCTATTATGGGATTCACCAGCCCCAGATCTACATTAAGAGGATGGAATTGATGCAAAGAGAGTAGCATCATCAACATGTACAACAAGCTTGTTTTCTAGGCCAAACCAAATGTCATGTGTATATAGTATGAAAAGTAATGGGCCAAGAACACTACCCTGTGGAACACCGAATATCACATTCCTATAATCACTATGGCACCCATCAACAACAACTCTATGAGATCTATTACTTAAAAAATCAATAATAATGCTAACAAACAACCCACCCACTCCTAACTGTTTGAGTTTGAAAACAAGGGCCTCATGATTAACACCGTCAAAGGCAGCACTAAAATGAAGGCCAATCTTACGAACTTTCTGACCACAATCCAGGGATTTCTGTACAGCATAGGAGATTGTAAGAAGGGCATCACATGCTCTAAGGCCTTTACGAAAACCAAATTGCAAATTAGGGAATAGATGATTACGTTCAGCAAACCTATTAAGAAGTTTTGCCAGAAGACGTTCAAAAACTTCAGATAATAAGGGAGTTATGGAAATTGGGCAGTAATTAGTGGGACTTCAGCTACCACAAATACATTTACATAGAGGAGCAACATTACCAATTCTCCAACAAGTGCTAAAAGCTCCTCTTCTAGCTAACTTGCGCAAAATGACAGATAACTTTGGAGCTAAGAAATCTGCTGTTTTTACAAAAAACAAAGGAAAAATACCATTTGGGTCTACACCTCCATAAGCATCAAGGTCCATCGATAGAGCTTTAATCTCACGAGATCGATAAGCTAAACTACTTAGTTTAGCCTCAGGAAAACAGGAATGAGGAAATTCCAGCTTTTCATTACTCTGTTTACTGTCAAAAACATCAGCCAAGAGGATTGCCTTTTCCTTTGGACAGTGAGTGACTGAGCCATCTGGTTTAAGTAAAGGCGGAACTGTTGCATCTACACCAAAGAGTGCAGATTTAAGAGTAGACCACCATTTATGTTCCTAAGTTGTACCAAAAAGGGTTTCTTTTATGGTTAAATTGTACTCCTTTTCAGTTGAGGCATAAACTCTCTGAGCAAAAGATCGAAGCTGAGTATAGTTGTTCCAGGTCAAATCTGATCTGTTACTCTTCCAAAGATGATAGGCCTCCTGCTTCTCCAAATAAGCACGTCTACAATCATCATTAAACCACGGTTTGTCCTTCACTCGATATCTTAGCTCACAAGTAGGGATATGCCTATCAATCTTTCGCTAAATCTGTAATTCCCTCTTTTCAGTAAATTGCAGACTGTCTTTCTTTTCTTTTGTTTTTCTTTTTCTTGCTCTTCCCAAAAATTATGTAGGTCCGGGTAGAGTGTCTTTGGTTTATTATTTGTTTCCATCTGATAATTTATTTCTGGGTTAGTATGTTGTGAATGGCATCATATGTTGTATCAGTGATTTCCTCTGCATCCTTACACATATCCTCTTCTTCTTCTTCTTCTTCTTCTTCTTCTTCTTCTTCTTCTTCTTCTTCTTCTTCTTCTTCTTCTTCTTCTTCAACTATTTGTAGATTCAGTCTCAACTTATTTATATTTTCTATCCAGACTAAGCATGTTGAGCAGAATACCTTTGTGTCATTATTATTTATTATTTGCTGTACTTCAGCGTGAGTAAGGTGTGTTGATACATGACATGCATGGCCTTTTCTAATCAGTTGTTGCGGATTAACAATGCTGAACCACATCTTTCATGTATTGCACCATTTTGGGATTCTCTTTCCTAATGCATTAATCAGCATATTCACCTTATTGGACTCCTTAATGTTCTTTGATGGAATGTGCTGATTGATGTAACCTTTCTTTATAAGTCTCTTTATCACCTGGATCTTTGGAATTTCTTCCAGTTTGTTTGATCATATTATTTCAATATGTTTGAGAATAGTTATCCGTCACACTGGTTGGAGCTATTAGCAACCTCTGTTATCAGGAGGTCTAGTTCTTGTTGTGCTAACTCGTGGAATTTACTCATGCTGATTGCAACAATAGCCCTCCATGCCTTGCCTATGTTATAGCCAGCCGTCTTGTTCAGATTTCTAGTAATTCCCAAGATAACTATCCTATGCTGACGTTTTATCCCACTTTTCTGACCTCAAACTAATCACCGACAATTCATGAAAAATTGTAACTATATTGCACTCGATAGCCTTTTGTTGTCTGTGTTAAATCAGGTTATTTATCGGATCACACAAACATACAATAACGCGAGAGAGAGAGAGAGAGAGAGAGAGAGAGAGAGAGAGAGAGAGAGAGAGAGAGAGAGAGAGAGAGAGAGAGAGAGAGGAGAGAGAGAGAGAACGTGATTATTATCCTACTTGACGTTTCGAGGATTTATACTCGTTTTTACATAAAGACCTTTTTGTTTTCCAAAAAAAAAATCTTATTTCCATGATGTTTCAATATTACGGAAGAGGAACTGAATGAGGATTAGCTAAGAGAGAGAGAGAGGAGGAGAGAGAGAGAGAGAGAGAGAGAGAGAGAGAGAGAGAGAGAGAGAGAGAGAGGGGTCTAGTCCCCTATATGTCTACACACCTTTCCGTCTTCCCCCCAAAACTGAATTCCTTGATGTTTCAGCATTACGGAAGAGGAATGGAATGAGGATTAACTGAGAGAGAGAGAGAGAGAGAGAGAGAGAGAGAGAGAGAGAGAGAGAGAGAGAGAGAGAGAGAGAGAGAGAGAGAGAGAGTACCTGATTGCGTTTAATATGTTTACACAAATCAATATATCACTCATTAACAGTGACTGTTGTATTCTGTTTTTAGAAAATTCTTATCTTATTGTGAAACATCTGAGTTTACAGAATTATATACTTTACTTCAGTAAGTTGATTTAACTTTTGTTATAAGTAATGCTAAGCACACATTATTGAAGTTAATCAAAATTGTTTCTAAGCTACTATGATCGGGTTCTAAAACCCATCTATTATTGGGAAAAACTTTAATGTCGCATTTTACTACCTTTAAATTACGTGCTGTACACGTAATTGTATTGAAGTTCATTCCTTTACGCAATAATGATAAATTACAGTATATGATTTAGGGTTCTCAGTTGCACAACATATTCACAAAATGAGCAGTCAGACTAAAAATCAGTATGGGTTCCGATAGGGAACACCGAGTATTTGCTATTAATCAGTGAAATTAAAAGTTTAAAATAATAGCTTTGTGGTATAAAACGACACAGACAAATTCTATGGTATAATTGAGGATGGAGAGGGTACTCCAAATCTGTGTTGCACACATTTTCCGAAGTAATATAAAGTTTTAATCAAATACCTATCAACTTGTTGGAGGGACTAACTCGAACTTTGAACTTTTGAAGTTCTGCTGATTCAACTACCTGTTAGGAATATCATTCCATAACTTGGCAACAGCTGGAATAAAACTTCTTGAATACTGTATATTATTGAGCCTCATGATGGAGAAGGCGTGGCTATTAGAATTAACTGCCTGGCTAGTATTACGAATGTAAAGGATGGTCAGAGTTATGAAAATCTTATGCAACATGCATAATGAACTAATTGAACGACGGTGCCAAAGGTTAATATCTAGATCAGGAATAAGAAATTTAATAGACCGTAAGTTTCTGTCCAACAAATCAATATGAGAATCCTCAGCTCAACACCAGAGAGGAGAACAATACTTAAAACAAGGTAGAATGTAAGAATTAAAACACTTCTTCCAAATAGATTTACCTCCGAAAATCTTTGTGTGCAATTGAAGAAGACATAGACCTAATGTGTTTATCAAAAGTAAATTTGCTGTCGAGAATCACACTTAAAATTTTAAAAGAGTCATACAAATTTAAAGAAACATTATCAATACTGAGATCCGGATGTTGAGAAGCCACCGTCCTTGATCTACTTACAATCATACTTTGAGCTTTTTAGGATTCAGCCTCTTATCCCATAATTTGCACCATGCACTAATTTTAGCTATATATATATATATATATATATATATATATATATATATATATATATATATATATATATATATATATATATATACTTTATATATATATATATATATAGGTAGAAATATTTGGATCTTACTATGACTTTTCAAATAAATTTGTTATGTAATGACAATATCCAAGTTGCAAAAGAACACCTTAAAGTGTATTATACGGATGAACCTCCTTTTGACAAGCTGCCGGAAGAATCTTTGAAGAATGATTGAAGAATTCAGTCTGATTATAGAGTGCTCTTATGACTTGAAATATATCTAAGAAGCGAAGTACAATTAGCATATATCTTTAAGAAATAAATTTGCATTTTGGTATACACAAAATATATATGAAGCGTCTGTTATAGTGAGTATCTTTTTTTTTTAATTTTACTGAAAACAGAAGTACTTGTTATTACTAATAACATTAATTTGCAGATATATCTAATACTAATATCTATAAGGGATATTGTGTCAGTCATTAACTTCAACCATTATGGAAATTTCGGAAAAAATTAACAAACTAATACGCATAGCACTTACTAACCCAGATATGTGATTTTATTTACCATGGCAATTTTCATTTTACCCATGCAGGAAGTAATTTGTTATTGCTATCATGAAAAGTAAGTGAAGTATTGTTGAAATCAAACGGCCAAACGCTGTGATGGCATCCATAAAGACAATCATATCAAATGGAAATATCACAGTTTTCGAGTTTTAATGGTTGCCACTGACGTTGGAGATAAGGACTCTTGAAACTGCAATTTCCGTGGGATTTTCTGACTCACGCGGATTAATCTGCTTGGAAAGGATACTTGGTCGTGAGAAATGTCCTTGTTATTGAATTATGAAAAGATAAGTATCGAGAGAAATATTTGTTAAACCATAGCTTGTAAAATGGATATTACAACCATTTTTAATTTATATTGTGATGTGTGAGTCAAAAGACTGTTTGTGAAAGTGAACGATATAGGAGAAGCCTTAATTCAACCCATAAATTTCCCGTCAAAGCTATTAAAATGAACGAATTGCCTCAAACTCATGAAAACATTGTTATTTATGGAAGAACGCTTGGGTGGCTATAAATCAAGTGGTAAAAAGTTTTTGGAGTAAGCCTAAACATTATTCAATTCTGACATAATTGGCTAGAACAACATCAAATACCTCTGAAAGAAGGAAGGGTTGTATTTCCATCTCTAGATCAATTAACAGAATATGATGACTATAATTCTTCACAATAAAAGAGTGTAACATCACACTTGTACCTCCCATGACTATGCGATAAGTAATAAGGGAAAGATACAGGGCCAGAAAAGGTGTCCTTACAGACCTATATAACTCATTTTTAATCACATTTTCAAAGATATAACATCTCTAGAATTCTCATTCAATCCATTCAAAAACTCATAATGGTGACGAGAGAGAGAGAGAGAGAGGAGAGAGAGAGAGAGAGAGAGAGAGAGAGAGAGAGAGAGAGAGAGAGAGAGAGAGAGAGAGAGAGAGAGAGTATAATTACTTTTAGGGGGATTTTAATGCATCAAATCTCCACAAATATTCTACCTCATGTTGGTTTTTAGCAATTTATTAATTTTCTTGTAATTCTATTGAAGCGATAGAAAGGCTCTTGAACACATGACTAAGTTTCAGGGTCAGCTATTGTTATTAAATCGACGACTTCACTGCCGACAATAAGAAGGACAGCATAGGATATGTTTGTTCACTTCATCCAAAACAGGCGTTGTTCATCTGGATCTCATCAGAACAAAAAATTCAGAGCATTTATATTTAAATTAGTTTTTTTTTTCTTTCTTTCTTTTTTTGGGGGGAGGCATTGCTGTTATGCCAAGCGTTAGGAATTTATTTTTTCACCAACTACCGAATTTTTTTCACTTTCACATATAAATTGGTGTTTGTATATCTGATATCAGATTATGAAGTATCAATGGCTAAGGTGTTGATGGCTACTTATAA
>NC_090728.1:17305345-17322845 GCF_036898095.1 Palaemon carinicauda | reverse complement strand
ACTTGCCAGTATCCTTTTAACAAGTCAAATTTACTAATATACTGAGCATTCCCTATTTCATTAATACAGTTCTCTACTCGAGGAAGAGGAAAGCTGTCAGCCTCAGTGACTGCATTAATTCTCCTGTAATCAAAGCACATCCGGTACTCACCTCCCTCCTTCTTCACCAAGACTACAGGAGAAGACCATGGACTATTACTGTCTTCAATTAAATTGTGCTCCAACATATACTCTACTTCCTTATCAATAATCTTTCTTTTTACTGGATTGGTCCTATAGGGGGCTTGCTTGATGGGTTTAGCATTTCCCACTTCCACATCGTGACTCAATACATTGGTAAGCCCTGGAGAATCCTGAAATAATTCTGGAAAAGATTCACATAAATTTACCACAGATTCCCTCTGATCCCTTTCTAGGTGTAGCAAATTCCAAGACAAATTACTTAACATTTCCTGATTATTTCTGGGCCATGGCAAATCAATGCTGAGACCTACAACACTAGGCTCAACCCTATTGAGTAATAAGATGGGTTCCTTACTCTCACGCTCAACAAAAGGTTTCAACATATTTGCATGGCATAGTTGATACTTACGTCGCCTGTCTGGTGTTTCTATCAGGTAGTTAAGACTACTAACTACCTTTGCAACCCTCCATGGACCTGAAAACTTTGCTGTTAAGGGATTTCCTGGAATTGGAAGCAGAGCAAGTACCTTATCTCCAACCTGAAATTCCCTAACTCTGGTCTTTACGTCGTACTTTTCTTTCATCTTCCCCTGACCAATTACTAGATTATTCTTAGCAAATTCCCATGCCTTAGTTAACTTACTCCTGGACTCTCTCAAGAACTCTATCAAGCTTACGTTAGGGTGACTCCCCTCCCAACTCTCTCTTATCACATCCTAGGGACCCCTTACCTTGTGACCAAAAACTAATTCAAAGGGGGTGAAACCCATTACATCACTTGGTACAGACCTAAAAGCAAAAAGTAAATACGGGAGAACTTTATCCCATCCTCCCGGATTATCCCCACAATATTTTTTTAACATGGATTTCAGTGTCTGATGGAATCACTCAATCTGTCCCTGGCTTTCTGGATGGTAAGGCGATGACCTGATATGTTGAACCTTCAACTCCTGTAAACTTTTACAAAAATCTTTGCTTGTAAAATTAGTCCCGCAATCAGATTGAATCGTCTTGGGCAAACCAAACCTGGAAAAAAAAATTTGTTAATGCATTGATGACCTGCTTACTCTTAAAACTCCTCAAGGGCACTGCTTCCGGGTACCTAGACATTCGATCCATTATAGTTAGTATGTATTGATTACCACTGCTGGTTTTAGGCAATGGGCCTACAATGTCAATCAAAATTTCCTGAAAAGGTTCCCCTACTGCTGGAATAGGTTTTAAAGGTGCCTTAGGGATTTTCTGATTGGGTTTACCAACCAGTTGACAAGTTTTGCAAGAATTAACAAACCTTTTTACCTCAGATCTCATCTTTGGCCAATAAAAGTGTTCAGCAATTTTCCTAAAAGTCTTTCCAATTCCAAAATGACCTGCGAACACATCCTCGTGTCCCAACCATAAAATCTTGTCCCTATATTTATGGGGCACTACCACCTGTTTCCTTACCTCCCAGTCATCAGACGGAACCATAGTTGACCTACTCACCCTCAGTAGGATGCCGTCTTCCCACAGATACCGAGGTGTACTCAAATCAGAGTCTACCTCCACTCCTAATTCTCCAAACTCCTCCTTCTGAGCTAACCTAAGTGATTCCCTATCCCACCCTACTGAGCTATCCCACTCAGAGACCAGACTAGGACTTGCAGAAGCACTTAACCCATAAACCCCTCCCTCTGACAGCTCCTCTAGACTATCCAAGCCTAACGCTTCATCCTCTATCCCAGATGAATGCGCTGCCGAGCGAGTCACAACCATTACCGGTTCAATTTCACTAACGGGGTCAGCATACCGGCATTGCACAACCGGGCAATCACATACCGTACCTGCCTCTATATCGTTGGCCAACACAATATCAACATTGCTTACGGGTAATACATCCACCATTGCCAACTTCATAGGTCCATTAATCCACCTTGAGTCTACCCAAAACTCACCCAGAGGACATGCTACTACCGTATTAGGAAATCCACCTAATACTACATACTCTGGCTCCTCCTCTCTGAAGTCCCAGGGCAATGAGGACCGTAAGATTACCGACTGGGCCGCACCAGTGTCCCGTAGTATTCTCACCCGCCTTCCAGACCCTGACCGGTCTTTAGCGAAAACCTCGCCTTCTGCGACGTACTTACTGAAGCAACTACTTACCTCGGACCTGCTCCCAGCAACCTTACCAATCAAGCCTACTGGCTTTGACTTACTCTGCCCTTTCCAGGCAGTACAATCAGCCTTAACATGGCCCTTTTTCCTGCAGAAAACACAAATGATTTCACTTCCACCCCTACTTGGTGATGACTTTGCCTTCTTTGGAGAAGGCCCTCCATCTGACTTACCAGACGTTACCGCTGCTTTCTCGCCCTTCTTACCTTTATCCCATTTATCGAATCTCGATGAAAAACGATTTACTGACTTATGCGATAAAGTATATTCGTCCGCAGCAACTGCTACTGTTTCTATAGTTTCCAATTTCTAGTCTTCTAAATGTACTTTAAGTTCCATCACAATGTGATTTTTAAATTCCTCAATTAATATTAGTTCCTTTAAACTTTCAAAATCATTAATACCCTTCGCTTTTAACCAATCTAAAAACGCACTTACTTTCTCTCTGGCAAATTCAACAAATGTGCAGTTATACAGTTTACGCAAGTTACGAAAGCGTTGACGGTACGCCTCCGGTACCAGTTCATAAGCTTTCAATATTATCTCTGACCTGTTCGTACTCTGCGCTCGTCTCTTCACTTAGCGCTGCATAAACCTTCTGTGCCTTACCGATCAATCTGCATTGAACTAAGGTAGTCCACATTGATTCCGGCCAACTCAGTTCTCTCGCTAATTTTTCGAATGCAGAGAAAAATTCTGCGACATCGGATTCATTAAATATTGGTACCAGCTTAATTGCGCTGCCAATATTAAACCTATCTTCAGCTTCTGGTCGCTTCAGCCGAAGTACCTGTAATTCATGTTCCATTCTCCTAATTTCCAATTCTCTTTCCTGATCTAACCTAACCTTCTCCTGTTCTCTCTCGTACTCTAATCTAGCCCTTTCCTGTTCTACTCTAAGCTTTTCCTGTTCCCTCTCATGAAACCTCTCTCTTTCCCTATTAGCTACTTCAGTCTTACCCATCTCTAACTGTAACTTCAACTTTTCCATTTCTATCTTTTGCAAAGCTATCTTATCCTTAATTGACTCTGGTTCAGCTAAACTAGGACCTGCTATTCTACCTTGCATAGCCTTCATTACCTGAAGCAACAAACTCCCTTTCTTCACACCTGCGACAATAGGCAACCCAATATATTCACCAATTATCATTAAAGGGCTCTTACTAAGATCACCTATCTTCTCCTCCCAATCAGGACTATGGAAAAACTCCGAAACATTAAACCCAGCCACTTCCTCTGTATCAGTCATTTTGTCGAAGAAATATCACTAGCGAAACTGATAATTACCACCTCCTTCACTATTTGTTTACATACAATTACATACGCTCTGGGGATCCTGAAAATACTAGTTTTACAGGATCCTGAAAATACTAGTTTTACAGGATCCTGGCAAGGTCGCCAAAATGTTACGCACGAACCCAGTGAGGACCAAGTTCTTTAAGTTTTCTTCACAGCCAGAGCTAGCAATAATATGTAACAGTGATATTAAAGGAGTGGGTAATCATAAAACACTGCAAGAGTCATCTTGAATATTTATTTACAAACAAAATAACACAGAAAATCACTTTAAATGGGAATATATCAAACCACAAGCACAGTACAACAAACACATATAGGACCCATTCATCAACAACGACACGGAAAGGCAAGACAACAGTAAAAGGTAAGAATAACCTCGCAAACTACCATTCACCCGACAAATTACACAATTACATTGACTGATAAAAAAGAGCAAGAAAGTCTCGGAACCTTAACTCTACCCCTCTTTATACAAATCTAGGCAAAACTTCCCATCCCCACAATACACATAAATCACATTAATAGTTAACCTACATTAACACGGAAATAAAAAACTCCTGATGTAGGCTTTCACAGAGACGAATAAAGTCAGAAGACCAATCATGGACGAGACCTTGTTTACGCTAACCGCGTAGCGCAACACAAACAGCGGTAAAAAATCACTAAAGGCGCCGTCCTCTATTCCTTCAGAGATGAAATGGAGGCAAACCAAAATCACTACCCTTACCAAAAGGAAGATAGGTCTCAGCTTTAACAGGTACAGTAGTGATGGGTTCTGGTCCGTGGAGAGTCCTCCCCGCTGGTAACACACACAATTACAGCAAACCCTCACCATGCACAGGAGAAAGTGATAGAATTTAACTGCTGCTGAGCTGCTCCTCCAAAGGCGGCGATCAAATCCTCCACCGCCTCCTTCACTGAAGACACTGGATCACTCCCACTAGTAATCTCCAGCGGTTGAAGAGCCAACTCACGGTGAGATCTTCAAGTTTGAAGATGGCAGCTATTTCCTCACTCCCATTTACCTCCAATAAAAGGTCCCTCGTCACTTCGCCCAACACTCCCAAACAGTCAACATGGAAAACAAAACAAAACATTCCATGGGTGACGTACCAATCTTAGAGCCTAATACATCAACCACTAGATGGCAATGAAAAGAAAATTAAATTAAAGTGACTTTAGGTGACACTCAAAATATTACTTTATCAATTAAGATAAATTACCCAAAATCCCTGGTAAAGTTTGTTACATATATATATATATATATATATATATATATATATATATATATATATATATATATATATATATATATATATATATATATATATATATATATATATATATATATATATATATATATATATATATATATATATATATATATATATATATATATATATATATATATACACACATAGTTCATTGCAGGAAAAGGACCTCAGACATCCTTCCAATCCTATCTAATTATGGTCTTTCTATGCTCGTCTTTACAATCAAATTTTCATAGCTCATCAATCTATCGTTTTCCCTTCCTTCCCAAGCTCGTCTGCAACCTCTACTTTGGTTTGCTCTCGTATCCATATTGATTTTTTTTTTTAAACTTGGTGTTAACTATGTCAATTCTCTTTCAATAGCTCTTTGATTTGTAGCTATCATATATCCTAAGGAAATACTGGTGGGTCTATCTGAATAAATACTTTCAATTTTAGTTGCTTTTTATTTTTCATAATATCATTTTGTTAACATGAACTTTTCATTCTACACTTATCATTCTTTTAATTTGGTTCTCTTGTCTTGGAGAAACACTTACTATCTGCCCTAATTATGTAGGCTATATTCATTACCTATCTTTGGACGTTAGTCCATAACCCTTATTTGTTGCCTCTGCATTTTCATTAAACATTAATTTAATTCGTGTTACTTTTCAGTCCTACATTTCTGGTTTCTCTAATCAAACCTTCAATCATCTTTCTTGATTTCTTTAGTGATTCACTAAATAGTGCTATGTCATCTACACATCTCAAGATGTAAAAATATGCCCCATTAATATTGATTCCTGCATTTTCCAAATATGAATTCTTAAAAATAAAACTTCTAGTCCTGCTATAATTAATTTAGGAGATGTGGTGTGTTGATGTCTCCCTCCCTCCTCAATTTGAATTTGCTCACTATCTGTATGTAGGTTTTAAGTTTACTGTACTACCTGTATAGATATCTTCAAGTGTTTGATTATAATATTCCTCTTTCCCATGCTTTTCAAGGATTTTCCGTACACCTAATGTTTTAACAGAATCAGTTTTTTTTCATAGTCTATACAGTGGAGGTCATATATAGTTATTTGTCATTCTCTGTAGATTTTCCCATTATCTGATTGGTTATTTGCATATGGACATTTATTGAATACCCGCTTCTGAAGCCTGCTTAATTTCTTAGTTGACTAAAGTCTAGTTGTTTTTCTGTTTGGTATAATATGATCTAAAACTTATAAGACGGTAATTTTTCAGGTCTTTTGTGTCTCCCTTTTTGCGAAATAATAAAATGACAAAGTTTTCTAAGCTTTAGCTACGAAGCCGGTACCAAGAATAATAGTAGGATCAATAAAATGAGAAAAAAAATAAATTAAAAGACATGAAACGAGGGATAGCAGGAGAAGTGGTCTAACTATTAATTTGTTGATGGATGGAGGAGGTTTCTTAGTAAAACTTAAGGATTTTCACACAGAAAGTAAATGTCACAAAAAGGGAGAAACAAAAGACCTGAAAAAAATACGGCCCAATTAGTTTGCTCTCAGTAATATATGAAATATGTGTAAAAATGATAATAGGCCGAATAAAAAAAAAACAGCCAAACGTTAATCAACCAAGAGAGCAGAGAGGTCATATAATTAAGAAGATATTGACAAAATAAACAGAGTAAGACAAACCACTATGTAGGACATTTACAGTTTATGAGAAAGCAGTAATGAATCTTGTGTTAGAACAATTCATAATATCTATACGGAAAATACAGTGAACAAAGTGAGATATATATATATATATATATATATATATATATATATATATATATATATATATATATATATATATATATATATATATATATATATATATATATATGTGTGTGTGTGTGTGTGTGTGTGTGTGTACTGAAATTCCAAATGGAATTTGTATTCTTTTATATTATTTTATATTTTATTTTAAGTGGCATGGTCACTGGAAGACAGTTAACTTAGTTTCAAGTATTTAACTACCCGCTTGGTTGTTAACAGCTCACTGCCTTCCGGCAGCCGTTTTGTGGTTTTAACCTAACCAGCCAATAATGGTTTGCTATCTTCCTGAGGTTGACGGAAACTTAAGCCAGTTACGAAGGAGCTTTCCTTCTCTAAGGGTCTAGTAACTCGAGCTCCTGTTCTTGATATAAGAATGCACATTGCATAGAAACCCATTTAACGTGACAAAGAACACTTTCTATATGTCCTTTGAAGTGACGAAGAATACTATCGCCATGTAAACTCGGTTTAACCCCAGCCAGTGAGAAGCTTTCGTTCATCGAAGTCTATCTCTATACGTGCTTTGCCTTCGTCCCAGGATGATATCGGTGGGTCTATAAAACTCAGGGGGGAGTTTTTTCATGTCAATCTGAAATCATTTAGAGGGATAATGCCACCCCATATAAATTTGACTTCCAATTATCAAAGCTTACTTTCTTTATTAAGTTTTATTTTTTCATACCTTTAAAATTTGTAACGGGTTCTTACCCTTTCAGGGATATCATAATTTGTACTACGTGAACTCCAGTTTGGACTATGGGTATATATTCATTTACTTAAGTTTTCCAAGGTATGCAACATGCCAAGTGTTATACTTGCTTTACATAATAATTGGATTTAGATATGTATTTATACGATCATTGTGTAGTATATAATTAGGCATTTGGTAATATTTATGGTATTTGGAAGAGGCTGAATTACTGCGGTTCCCCCTTGCTTCACGATGGCCAACTTTGTGTATTAGCTGCCGCATCAGCACCTGGATGAATTAGGATATTTAGCAAATAAAATAAATTACTATTTTTTTTTTTTTACATTTTAATTATCCTTATTTAATTCCCAGTGTTTGTAAATTAAAATTCAGCGCATGGCGACCGTGACAGGATGAAGCATTATAGGTTAGGTACATGATACAGGACGTGAATTGCTGTGTGTTGGAGGTTTTTACCTGAAGGAGGTGTTTTAATTTGCTTAATTCTTTAATCCTTTTTTTGCTGTTTAAGAAGAGTTCAGTGTACCATTTTTACAAGTTCGTAAGTAAATTTATCCTTTCCTTGTCAATTGATTTAAAGTTATTTGTGGACTATTTATGCGGTTCATAGTTTATCCCTCTGTGAATAATTTAGTGCGTATTTGAGTGCTCCCATTTCTCGCGTTACTTTGAGGTTTTTGCTTTGTAATAACGTTATTTGTATTAAGTGGTGTTTACTATTATGTTTAGAAAATTTTCGTTGTGTATTGTATTAATTATACATTTTATATATATTGGTGCTTGTTTGTTTATTTGTAGTCATAATAGCTGAATTTGTAGTGCTAATTAGTCAGCGTAAGATTGTTAGGAAGAAGGTTACAAGTTGTGCCAACCGTTCCTCGCAGTACCCTTCATTAGATGATACCGCTAAGTATCTGAACGAGGCGTTCTCCTGGAGTATAGGGAGCGATTAAGTGACCTGGATTCTTAAATACAGACTAAAATTTTCAGGGGAATTTAGAGAAGAGGATTTGGAAGCTGAGCTTTCAGCGTGTCAGTCTTACCATGCTAAAATTTCAGGTATTTTGCCTTTGTTGGATGTGAGTGTAAATGCTGAAAGCCCTCCACTTTCATTAACTACCGATATTGCTAGGAGTGTTTTGAGGCAACCCACTGCCCCTCTGCCAGAATTCCTAAGTAAGGAAGGTGAGGATTTTTTGAAATTCATTAGAGAATTTGAAACCACAACCCAGTTTTAATTGTCCAGACAGGGATTTGCTCTTACTTTTGAAGCAACAAGTAGAAGATAGGGTGTTTACTTGGATCATTGTAGGCCGACAAACAAAGTTACAACGATGCCAAAGACTTGCTGACTAAGGCATTTGCCTCAACTGAATTACGAAAGTCGGCTGTAATTAAGAAATTGACTTGTCTAAATCTCAAAGAAGGAGAAGACCCTTTTGTCTTCTTATCAGAACTTAGAAATATAGTCTAAAATTTCAAATATTTGCATATTGATGTTGATGAGGTTGTTAGATATTTTGTTTGGTCTGCACTGAATGATAGATTTAGGTCTCATCTAGTTCATATCACTGTGACTCACTCATCACTTGAGCAAATCGTAGATAATTTCTTTACAGCATGTGAAAGGAATGAACAGGGTCAAACGAAAGGTAAATTTTATGTCAGGGATAAAGCTGCAGCTCATTCAAAGGCATTACAGGAAAAAACTAGTACCAGGGCTCTTAAAACTAAGACTGTTCCCGCCAAAGCTTGTAATTTTTGTTCTAAGGCCGGTATTTCTGACAGTGATCATTTAAATTACAAGTGTACTAAGTATGCCACCCCTTCTGATGAAATTTATTTAAATTTACCTAAAGGTTGTGTAAAATGTGGTAATTTTAATAATTTCACTAAAGCATTAAGTTCAGATTTGCAGTATCACATGGAGTATCCTTGTTGGTAACTTAGTCCTGACAGGTGTAATAGTAAAGAAGAGTCTTCCAAGGAAGCAAGCAGTGGGGTAGCAGTATTGCCAAATTTTACCACAGGTTCAGTTATCCCTACTTTCAAATTTTGTGTAAATGGTCAAAATAGGCTTTACAGGGGTCTCAAGAATTCAGGATCACGGAAATACTTTTTATATCTAGCAAGTTAGCCTCCTCTTATAATTTAAAGTCTTTGACTACCAATGTAAAACTTACTGTGAAAGGGTTTAATAGTTAAAGGGAATATTCTACTAGTCTTGTTGAAGTTCTTATAAAGCTGGGGAAATAAATTTTTGCTATTTCTGCTCTAGTTGTACCATCTATGAACCTGCAATTAAGTTTACCTTGTCTTGGTCAGGTAGTTAGTATAATGCAGAGTAAGAATTTGGTTTTTGCTGACAAGCTTTTAAAAGCCAATTCTCAGGGCATTGATAACGTTCAGCTTGTGTTAGGAGTCAATTTTTCACATCGTGTTTTGGGGAGAGAAATAGTGATAGGGAGTCCTAATTCGTCTGTATATTGAGACTTTAGGAATAATGCTTATAGGGAATGTTGATAGATTCCTAATTAATCTTACTTCCCTTAATGGTAAAGATAGTTTAGCCTCGAAACCAACTAAGGGGCGAAAATTCTAATGCTGAAAAAGGTACATATTATAATAAACCTTGCCATTCTTATTTTCTAGCTACTAGTGTATCTAATAATGATGAATTTAACGAGCTCAATGATATGACGACGAATTGTTCTTTCCCTGTACTTTCAGATAAAGGAACTATTATTGATAGGAAACTGCAAGAAGCAACTGATCAAATCCTGAATATGGAGAGTCAATTTCATTTGAACTATGATCCGAAAGTTTAGTGATGAATCTAATCGGCTCAACAATTCTCTCTTGGACTGCAATTTGAGAAATTTGCACACGAGAAGTGATGGACGTATAGTTGTTCCTTTGTTATAGAATGGGAAGGTACCACACCTTCTTTCGAGAAATGAGTCGCTTTCCAAGGCTATTCTTCAATCAAATTTGAAAAAAAAATTACTTCGTAAGAAAGGTTCCTTGCAGTTGGTGGATACTTGCATAAAGGGTCAATTAAATACGGGGATTATTGAACCAATTTTTTGTACTTGGAAGTGTTTAAGGCTGAATACCTTAACTAATTCTTACTTCGTATGCCAGTTTTTAAGCCAGAAAGGGAAACTACGAAGTGTCGCTTAGTATTTCTTTCTAATTTGCAGGAATCCTTTAAGAAACTGTCACTGTCACATAATCAATGTATGTAGGCTGGGCCTAACCTTAATCAAAAGCTTTCATCTGCATTTCTTAATATTTGGTTTTATGAACAAATTTTAATTTATGATTTTAAAAAAAAAGCGTTCAATATGTTGGCTTTAAGTGAAATTGATGAGATATTGACTTTAAGTGAAATTGATCAGTCTAGACTATTGTTCTTTTGGTTTTGGAATGCCAGCGCAGGTGATTACACTCCCGTTGCTTATAAAAATGTCAGGCTTTCATTTGGACTTCGGTGTAGCCCATTTCTTTTGATGGCTTCATTGTATTATATGTTAATTTTAACTTCCAGTAATGATTCAAGAATTCATGAACTGAAGAAATTTATTTATGCCTTAATATTTATGGATAATGGTGCTATTACCATGAGCAACTCTGATGACCTGGGGTGGGCTTACAAGCAGTCAGATGACATATTCAGACCCTTTAAATTTGAAAATCAACAACTGATAACCAATGATATTGATCTACAGTCTGACATAGATCAGTCAGTTGTTACTCCTGAAGTAAATAAATTGTTTGGGGTTGAATTGAATATACTTTCAGATGATATTTTCACTAGATCAATTAATTCTTAGGTCCATTGCCTCCCAGTTTGATATATTTGGTTTAATTTGCAATGTCCAAAGGGTTTGAATTGGGATCAGACTGTTAACAGTCAACAGCTCAAAGACTGGAGGAATATCTGTAGGCAGTGTAATTCATCGCCCCCTCTCAAAGTAACTCGTTTTGTGGGTCGAAGGGATGGTGAGTATCATATTGTTTTTGCTGATGCCAGTTGTGACATATATGGGTGTCATTTAGCTACTGAATGTTGAGTCTGGCAAACTTGCCTTTATGAATGCTAAAATTTGGTTGGTTAATACCCAATCGAAAGGTAAATCCATACCATCTTTAGAGATCCACGCCATCAATCTAGGAGTTTGAACAATCTTTTGATCTTCATTTGGATCCTGCTGGTCTCAGTTGCATAAAACCTATAAAGGTGACAAAGATTTGTCTATTTTCAGATTCTTCTTGTGGCCTGCAATGGTTAATAAGTTCTCCTCTTCAACTTAGAAAAATTAACCAATGTTCTACTTTTGTAATGAACAAAATTTACAGAATACAAAAACTTTGAAACATATCCTCTTCAATTTGGGTTTATTAATAGCAAGGAAAATCCTGCAGATATGGTAACCAGGTGCACGTCATATAAATTGTTGATGAAATCTTGTTTTCTTTCAGGCCCGGACCTGACTAATATTCGGACACCTGACATGCAGTTCACTATTCCTAAAGAGGGCTATCTTTCAAGAAATTGCATAAGAATATTTCTAATGTTCCTTTAGTTAAGAGAATATGCTTGGTTAATATTTTTGATTTCAGACTTCCGAAGACTGGTTTTGCTGTACCGTCGGTGTATAACATGCATATAGAAATGGAAAGCTAAAGTGAGAAGGCAAGTTAAGGTACAAGAAAAGAATTTTTTCTCTTTAGCCCTTGTCCATTTGATTTTGTATGATCAACTTAATCATTTTGCTGATGTTTTAGAAAATTTTTCCAAAGGTTTTTCTGCAGTAAAGGATATACCAGGAATAGTTTCTCAGTTGAATGTGTTTGTTGATAACAATGGCATTTTGAGAGTGAAGAGCAAATTTAAGAATGAGAAAAAATTTCCTATTCTATTATCTAGAGACAGCCATTTAACTAAGTTAATTATACTAGACATTCATCATAAATTAGCTCATTTTGGGTGCTATGCTGTTCTTGCTGAACTCAGAAGACACTTTTATTCCTAGAAATTTTTTATTGGTAAAAAAATTCTGAGGCAATGTCTTCACTGTAAAAGATTTAATGCATGACCTGTCAATTTAAATCAAAATTGTTACAGGGAATTCAGGGAAGACCCAACAGCTGTACCTTTCGGCAATTTTTTTGTTTATTATAAAGAACTTTTACAGTTAAACTGGAGAAAGAAAATGTTAAGGTATGGCTATTATTTTTTACTTACACTTGGTCTCTTGCAGTTAATTTGAAATTTTGTTGAACACTTAGTGTGCCTGATTTTCTTAGGGCATTTTCTATTCATTGCTTCGAATTTGGCATTCCACAGTTATGCATTAGTGACCTAGGGTCACAAATAGTTGCAGGGGCCAATGTTATAGCTTCATTTTTGAATGATCCCCACACTCAAATGTATTTAGATGAGCCAGGTGTTAATCCTTCTACTTTTCCACACTATTTTAAAGGGTGTAGTCAGTTAGGCTCCATTGTCGAGGTTTGCGTCAAGTTAATAAAGAGGCTTCTAAATGGCTCCATCAAAAACAATATTCTTCCTTTCTTTGATTTTGAGTTTACTGTATGTCAAGTTGTCCACATTGTAAACAAACAGCCAATATCTTTTAAAAGAGGCTCTTAGGGATAGTGCAGTGGAAGACCTTCCTGAACCAATAACACCAGAAATGTTAATTAGAGGGTATGAGCTTTCTTCCCTCAATGTCATTCCACATTTATCACCTTTACCCGAAGATGAATAACTCGTTCCTTGTGGAACTACTAATAAATATGAACAGTTGTATAGGATTGGGAGTAAACTTATAGATATTTACCATCAGGAGTTTATGCAGACCCTTTTAAGCCAGGCGTTTGATAGAAAGGGTAGATATCGCCCTGTGACTCGTCATTCTCTAAAAGTAGGAGACATTGTTTTGATTAAGGAAGATAACACGAAAATTAACAATTATCCTCTAGGTCGAATAAAGGAAACTTTTACAAATAATGATGTGGAAACTATCCATGCAATATTTTTCAAAGGCCGTACAACACAAGTTTGTAAACTCCATGTTAATAATTTAATACCTTATCAAATGATTTGCACAACATTGACAAATTATCACCAACTTCTGAGAGCCCTAAAAGAAAGGCTGCTGTGGAAAGCCGGAGAAAAACATCTGAAATGTTGAATTTATAAACTGATGAATTAAAATTTGTGTTTTGTAAATAATGTATTCGGCAAAATCCAAAAGATATTTTTTGGATTCGTTCCCTCGCAGTGTAATGAAATTCCAACTGGAATTTGTATTTTTTTATATTATATTATATTTTGTTTTAAGTGGCATGGTCACTGGAAGACATTTAGCTTAGTTTCAAGTATTTAACTACCCCCTTGGTTGTTAACAGCACACTACCTTCCGGCGGCCGTTTTGTGGTTTTCACCTAACCAGCCATTAATGCTTTGCTCTCTTCCTGAGGATGACGGAAACTTAAGCGAGTTACGAAAGAGCTTTCCATCGCCAATAGTCGAGTAACTCTAGCTCCTGTTCTTGATATTAGAATGCACATTGCACAGCAACCCATTTAACGTGACAAAGAACAGTTTCTACATGTCCTTTAAAGTGACGAAGAATACTATCGCCATGTCAACTCAGTTTAACCCCAACCAGGAAGAAGCTTTCTTTCATCGTAGTGTATCTCTACACGTACTTCGCCTTCGTCCCAGGATGATATCAGTGGGTCTGTAAAACTCGGGGGGAGTTTTTTCATGTCAATCTGAAATCATTTAGATGGATAATGCTACCCCATATAAATTTCAATTCCAATTATTATCGTTTACTTTCTTTATTAAGTTTTATTTTTTCATACCTTTCAAATTTGTAACGAATTCGTACCCTATCGGGGATGTAATTTGTACTACGTGGACTCCAGTTTAGACTATGGGTATACTGTATATTCATTTACTTAAGTTTTCCAAGGTATGCAACATGCCAAGTGTTATACGTGCTTCACATAATAATTGGATTTAAATGTATTTATACGATCATTGTGTAGTATATAATTAGGCATTTGGTAATATCTAAGGTATTTGGAAGAGGCTGAATTACTGCGGTTCCCCCTTGCTTCACGATGGTCAACTTTGTGTATTAGCTGCCGCATCACCACCTTGATGAATTAGGATATTTAGCAAATACAATAAATCACTTTTTTTTTTTAATTTTAATTATCCTTATTCAATCCCAGTGTTTGTAAAATAAAATTAAGTACTATGTATGTATTTATATGGTTCTTGTAATTGTTATAGTAGATAAGTAAATAAGTAGATTTTTTATTGGAAGAATTTATGATCTAATGAATTTTTTTTATGAGTATGAAAGATTGCTATACATGGAAAAAGTTAGTTTTGTTTATATATAATTACACAGGCCCTATGTAGTTTAAATTTCGACATTGTTTTACGTCCATTGGCCTTTAAAAATAAAATGCGAAATTTGTTCATAATTCAAGATAAAACACTGGTAAACAGTAGCACGTAAAATCACTGAACTTAATAAGCAAGAAACTTGGGAGTCCATAACTGTGCCTGAAACGACATTTTCTAGAGTTCAATAGCAATGGTATCAGTAAAATTTCAAGACAGGTCACGTTCTTCAGCTTAGTTACTTAAAACCGTGAGCGAGCAAGAGAGATTGCGCGAGTGCGTCCTGTACCTACTGCAAATTAGGCACAGGGATCGGGAGAAAGAAGGCAGCTGAAAAAGAGAATGAAGAAGATACTTATAGTAAAGTTTATCCATATTCAGATTATAGTGATAAACACTAAATACGACTCTGTTTCATGACACAAGGTTGGTTTTCTGTAAATAGATTGGCTTTGTATTTTTGGGGAAGGTATTTGGTTGAAGGCTTTCTGCTTCATGAGAAGTATAGAATCATTTTTATAATTATGTACATTCCGAAGATGGGTTACCTATTCCTTCTATGAAAAATTTATATTTGAATTAAATATCCCCTAGTTATACATTGTAATATGAGCTCTCAAACTGGGAAAAAAAAAAAAAAAAATTGGTGGCAGAAGGAGTGATGCGTCATTCAGTCTTTCAAGTTTTTATTTTGTCATGAACAAATTATTTCAACTCAAACCTACTATTTTGTAATATATAACATTTTCTAAGCTACAGGAAATCGTATCTAATTTGCGTATACACTGTTAAATAACTGACTAAACAAAATATCTACGGAGAGGCAAATTACTGCTCATGAGACGGGCTTTCCATGGAAGTTTTTGTCATTTTGTCTTTTATCACAAAATTAGACTAATATGCATCTAACCTTTTTGGCAGGTTTCTACAACGTAACATACATGCTGTATACGCTGATCGTATTATATTCGAATATTATCCTATAGTTTAGAATTGAAAGTTATCGATGTGATAAGAAGCCTTACCAATTGCAGAAAGAGACGATCAATATTTTTATCCAGAACAACCGCAGGTACATATTATTATCATATTAGTTATAATAACATGCAGCATGATACATGAAATATTAATATATGACAAACAAATACATGTTGAGAGGATTTTTTCATTCTTAACTGTTAGAAAGTTGTTGCTCTATTAATAACGCAGGACCCAAATGGATACAAAAGCATATAAGAGGAACACTGGTTCTATAAAGCATGAACTTTTCTCCAATTGATAAGATTTACTAGTTTTGTTGTCATGAGGTCACTTTCTACCGACTGAATTAGCGCAAAGCAGAAGAAACGGTGTTGGATCGGTGGGTTGCATATATATATATATATATATATATATATATATATATATATATATATATATATATATATGTATATATATATATATATATATATATATATATATATATATATGTATATGTATATGTATATGTATATGTATATATATATATATATATATATATATATATATATATATATATATATATGTATATGTATATGTATATGTATATGTATATGTATATGTATATGGTTGTGTGTGTTCACTTTGAAGAATGTTTTCAGACCAAGATGTTTTATTTCTGCAGTGAACTTACCATTATCCGATTATTTGGTCAATTAACAGATGGCTGTACAAATAACCACAGGGAGGTACAAGCTATAAAGAGAAGACACAGATGAGTGGTTGAGGAAATCCGTGAAACATCGGATGCAGAACAGGAGGATTTTTTTTAACTAATAACGAAATAACCAAGGAGATTTAAAAAAAAAAAAGATAAATATAAAAAGAAATTAAAATGTGTATCGTGTTAAAGAACTCTGGTATAGTAGAGGGGAACTTTGGAAACGTTAGAAAAAGCGATATGGAAAAGGAAGTTATTTTAGGGAAATGAGACGATGAAGTTGAAAAATTATTAGAAAATTATGCTTGATACAATTGAATGCGCCTATGTCACAGCGACAGACATTGCAAAAACAATAAGTTTATCTCGCCTTCTCAAGTAGTGTCTATTTTAAAAGGTAAAACTGTTTAATCTTGGACTGATGGTGACATAAATTGTGCTTTGACTCTGTGAAGTATAAGCCCAAAAGCTTACATGTATTTGAGAAGAAAACGTAACTTTCCTTTCCTTTCAATTTCCATACTGTATCGCTGGACATCTAAATTGTGTATATAGCCGGGGATTATGGAACCAGTAATCAATCTGATGAGACAAAGCAGAATCCATGACTGTCAGTGACCATGTGAGCATAATTTCGATTGATGAATATTCAGTTGCAAAGGGGTGGACTTACGGTAAGGATATGATGTTTTATACAATAGAAAATAAGGTGCAATGCGTAATGGTGAGAGGTGTGCTGACATCATGAAAAATACTTGTCTTTTATGACTGTCTTTAATATGACGAAATCCCTTCTTTTTAGTTTTATATTGAAAGCAGAATCAGCAAGTTACACTGTAGTTTCCATGGGTAATGACATGCGTCCATTAAACATGGGGCTTTGGATGTTCATGGAATGGAAACATCATTTAGAACCCAGCAGACAGTGGACGTGAAATTTTTCTTTGCTGATGCTCTATATCTTGTAAAACTTACTGGTAATAA
>NC_090728.1:17300345-17302845 GCF_036898095.1 Palaemon carinicauda | reverse complement strand
AGTGTATGGTAGAGTAATGATTAATAGGATCAAGGATAAAACAGAGAATGCAATCTTAGAAATACAGTTTGGTTTTAGAAGAGGTAGGGGTTGTATGAATCAGATTTTTACGGTAAGGCATATATGCGAGATATATTTAGCAAAAGGTAAGGAGGTGTATGTTCCGTTTATGGATCTGGAGAAAGCGTATGATAGAGTTGATAGGGAAGCAAGGTGGAATGTCATGAGGTTATATGGAGTTGGTGGAAGGTTGTTGCAAGCAGTGAAAAGTTTCTACAAAGGTAGTAAAGCATGTGTTAGGATAGGAAATGAAGTGAGTGATTGGTTTCCGGTGAGAGTGGGGCTGAGACAGGGATGTGTGATGTCACCGTGGTTGTTTAACTTGTATGTTGATGGAGTGGTGAGAAAGGTGAATGCTCAAGTGCTTGGACGAGGATTAAAACTGGTAGACGAGAATGACCATGAATGGGAGGTAAATCAGTTGTTGTTTGCGGATGATACTGTACTGGTTGCAGACACAGAAGAGAAGCTTGACCGATTAGCGACAGAATTTGGAAGAGCGTGTGAGAGAAGGAAGTTGAGAGTTAATGTGGGTAAGAGTAAGGTTATGAGATGTACGAGAAGGGATGGTGGTGCAAGGTTGAATGTCATGTTGAATGGAGAGTTACTTGAGGAGGTGGATCAGTTTTAAGTACTTAGGGTCTATTGTTGCAGCAAATGGTGGAGTGGAAACAGATGTACGTCAGAGAGTGAATGAAGGTTGCAAAGTGTTGGGGGCAGTTAAGGGAGTAGTAAAAAATAGAGGGTTGGGAATGAATGTAAAGAGAGTTCTATATGAGAAAGTGATTGTACCAACTGTGATGTATGGATCGGAGTTGTGGGGAATGAAAGTGACGGAGAGACAGAAATTGAATGTGTTTGAGATGATGTGTCCAAGGAGTATGGCTGGTGTATCTCGAGTATATATATATATATATATATATATATATATATATATATATATATATATATATATATATATATATATATGTATATATATATATATATATATATATATATATATATTTATATATATATATATATATATATATATATATATATATTTATATATATATATATATATATATATATATATATATATATATATATATATATACATATATATATACAGTATATATACATATATATATATATATATATATATATATATATATATATATATATATTTATATATATATATATATATATATATATATATATATTTATATATATATATATATATATATATATATATATATATATATATATATAAATATTATATATGTATATATATATATATATATATATATATATATATATTATATATGTATATATATATATTTATATATATATATATATATATACACACACACACACACATATATATATATATATATATATATATATATATATATATATATATATATATATACATATATATTCTCTTTGTTTCTACCAATTCTCATTTTCATACCTGTTGTAGGCATGCATGTCTTGGCCGGCACTTTTGTTCTTAAGTAACGAATTTTAGGTAACAAATCAGTGAGTAGCTGCGAACTACTCCTTAAGTTTTACAGATATCGATGTGATTCTCTGAAAGTTTGATGGGTGTTGTGTGAACTACGTCCATACTAATTGTTGTTTTTATGGTAATATCTACAATTTAAAAGACAGCAATCATGTAGCCTTCTTATATATGCAGTTTAATATAGCAACATTACAGTGAACGAAGGGATAATAAGCGACATCAATGAGGAACTATGCCGATCTTTCAAAAAGTATCCGTCTCGAGTTGCACTTGTAGTATTAGTTAAAGCAAATTACCAAGATGGAAAGATAAAGCAGCATAGTCTTTTACATGCCCTTGCATATATATACAGTAAAACGCTATATTAGATTTTTCTTTCGATAAGGACTCTTTGTTATACAATAGACAGTTCTAGCAACATACATGCATACAGGAAAATTTGCTAAACATTTGATATTGAGAATTTGTTCAATACTATTCGTCTTCATCGTTTATAAAGTCTGCCTTAGATTTGTGTTCTTTTTAGGATTAGACAAATATTGCGACCCATGACAGCCATCCGTGGCATTCATAGAAAGGTTATCGTTCTGATTGATCACAGCAACAAACATGGACTCATATGCATGTGGAACAACTGAGGAGGAACAAGAGAGAGAGAGAGAGAGAGAGAGAGAGAGAGAGAGAGAGAGAGAGAGAGAGAGAGAGAGAGAGAGAGAGATCATTTTGAAACTGCTCATAAAATGCCGCATCTGACAGAAATTCAGCTGGTAAGAATAATAGAGGAAGTTTTGAGAAATTATCTAGTGACAAGTGCGAATAATTTTACTGGTTGATAGTTTTAGCGAATGAGACTCCACGAGTATCTGGGGAAAAAGGCATCATCCATTGGTGTGCTAGTCAGGAAATGAGACGGTAAGAATTTCTTGTATTGTC
>NC_090728.1:17292845-17295345 GCF_036898095.1 Palaemon carinicauda | reverse complement strand
AGGCAAAATTACCCCCATTCCACTACCTTATGTTAAAAATGAATGGTCAGTATGGTACTGGAGCAGTTTAGGTTAGCAATGACCTGGCCGATCATTTCTCCAATCTATCTATTATGCAAGTGTGAAGTAGCTTTTGATCACCAGTATAGAAGCATTGAAGATCAGAAAATTTTAAATTTTACCAAAAAAAAAGAGAGAGAGAGAGAGAGAGAGAGAGAGAGAGAGAGAGAGAGAGAGAGAGAGAGAAGAAAAGGAGGGGGTCTTACAATGCTCCTATTACTGACAGGAAATTTGATTCTGCACTTGCTATTTGCAATGATACAGCCCCTGACCCCAATGAAAATTCATATGCAATGGTTAAACATGTACGAGTTGATACTAAGTTATTAATTTTAAGCATTATTAACAGAATAGGGCATGATCACAATTGTCCAAGTGTTTTGGAACTAGCCTTTTTATTGGTGTTTAGAAGCCCGGTAATGAAAAGTTTATAAAAGCAAATTATCAACCAATTCCATCCGTATATCATATATGTAAAGTCGTGAGGAAGATGGTCAATGCAAGGTTACTATGTTACCTGAAGATGAAAGGTATTGTACCAAAAGTGTGTCACACGATCGTACATAGTTAATTTTGTGTATATATTATGCTTGTATTTTTGCTCTTCCCTCGCACTAAAAAGAACCTGAATGAACATGTCTGTTTTTCTCAATGGTAACGGTGTCGATTTTGAACAGGAAATTTCCTGTTACCTTAAGCTTTTGTATATAAAGGAGAGTGTTCAATAATGAACTACTCAGTTGCTTTCATCCTGTATTTGAGTCATAACCTTCTCTCGGCCCGTTACATTGGTGACCCAGGAGTGACTCGCTCCTCCCGCCTCCGCCTCCACACCCCCCCTTAACCGTTACTATGACGCCCTCAAAAAATATCTTCAGCAGCAGTACTCGCCGTCGCCAGCCGCTCGAATAGCAAGGCTTTCTCAGCTCTCTCAAAAACTGTTGGGGGACCAAAGGGCTTCGCTCGCCCTCAAGGAAATGACCAGCATCACTCGCCTGCAACCTGCCGCGGACGGCTCTCTTTGTGATATGAACCTACTTCGTCCCCTTTGGGTAGTCTTTTACCCAAACCTGTACGCGCTGCCATACCCGGTGTTAATAAATTACCCATAAAGGACTTGATGACAAAAGCTGACGCCCTTATGGACAGCCACTTCATGACCTTGAATACCTCCATCAACGCCTCCACTCTTGACGAAGAGGACACCTATTCAACTTCAACCGATGCTGACGTGAATTCCATAAGACACACACGCTTATGAATGCCGTAGGACACAACGCCTATGAATGCCGTAGGACATGCTAATGAATGCCGCAGGACACACACGCCTATGAATGCCATAGGACACACACGCCTATGAATGATGTAGGACATTCCTATGAATGCCGTAGGACACACACACCTATGATTGCCATAGGACACCCACGCCTATGAATGCCGTAGGACACACGCCTACCCCGTGAAGAGCTGGAGCGGCAACAAAGCCACCCATCATCCACCACTCGCTCGTGCCCCAACCAACGACTTCTACAGCCACTCCCTGCTGCTAATTGGCGCAGTTTTTGCTACTACCACTCCAGATTCAGGCACCCTATTTAACATGTACAGTATGTCATTTTTAGGGGGGGACCCATGTACCAACAGTGTGTCACACGATCGTACATAGATAATTTTGTGTATATATTATGCTTGTATCTTTGCTCTTCCCTCGCACTAAAAAGAAGCTGAATAAACATGTCTTTTTCTCAATGGTAACGGTGTCGATTTTGAACAGGAAATTTCCTGTTGCCTTGAGCTATTGTATATAAAGGAGAGTGTTCAATAATAAACTACTTAGTTGCTTTCATCCTGTCTTTGAGTCACAACCTTCTCTCGGCCCGTTACATTGGTGACCCCGGAGAGACTCGCTCCTCCCACCTCTCCCCCCCCCAACACCGTTACTATGACGCCCTCAAAACATATCTTCCGCAGCAGTACTCGCCGTCACCAGCCGCCCGAATAGCAAGGCTTTCTCAGCTCTCTCAACAATCGTTGGGGGACCAAAGGGCTTCGCTCGCCCTCAGGGAAATGACCAGTATCACTAGCCTGCAACCTGCCGTGGATGACTCTCCTCGTGATGTGAACCTACTTCGTGCCCTTTGGGTAAGCCGTTTAACCAAACCTATACGCGCTGCCATACCCGGTGTTGATGGTTTACCCATAAAGGACTTGATTACCAAATCCAACGCCCTTATGGACAGCCACTTCATCACCTTCAAAACCTCCATCAACGCCTCCACTTGTGACGAAGAGGACTCCTATTCAACTTCAACCGAAGCTGACGTGAATGCCGTAAGACACACACGCCTATGAATGCCGTAGGACACACACACCTATGAATGCCGTAGGACACACGCCTATGAATGCCGTAGGACACACGCCTATGAATGCCGTAGGACAC
>NC_090728.1:17275345-17277845 GCF_036898095.1 Palaemon carinicauda | reverse complement strand
ATCTCAATTCACAGGCCTAGGTCATCAACAGTTCAGCAATCCAAAAAAACAGTCCAAAAAAAATCAGTTACAGGCCAAGTCATCAACAGTAAATCCACTTTCAAAAAGTAACTCTCCAAAGGAGGATTCACGGCCTGCCAGAAAAAAAAAGAAAAACTGAACACTCCTAGCTAACTAAACTATCGCACTATAATCAAAGATAAATAACAAACTGTTCCTATCATTCACAATCACGACAAGCAAAGATAAACAAAACTGTACTTACTTTCAGAATAATTAAACACTTCCACGCTGGTAAAATAATAATGAAATAAATCCAGCATTCACACACGCAACTGCCTCAAGCTGCAGTCAAATCGAAATAAGCATTCACCCAAGACATTCACCACTGCCGTAACCTAGCTAAAAACATAAACAAACAATCTCGTTTATACCAACAGTCTTTCTCACAACGAACAATCTATACACTAACTACTCTCTCTCTCTCTCTCTCTCTCTCTCTCTCTCTCTCTCTCTCTCTCTCTCTCTCTCTCTCTCTCTCTCTCAGGATTTGGCAAAAACAAAAATGAAAATAAAACAAAAATAAATACTCCACACCATTACATATCACAAGAGCAAAGGAAAAAAATTACAGCAAGATAAGGATTTAATGCAAGAAAAAGGTATTGATTATAGGCAGAGCTTTTGAAACATCAAATAGGTAAAATAATATAATAGGCAATTCTACAAGCAATGGAATGGAAAATTCTAAAATTAACAAGATAGGCTCAATGTTGATAGACCACGAGAATCAAAGAAACAATACGTCAAACCCTAGTCATAGGAAATTGCCGAACTGTAATGTACACAAATATCAGAATCAGACATATACTCAAAAACAATAGGAGAAACCCAAATGCTATAGGTGTGGTAAAAGTGATCCTCTTGCATGCGAAGCAAGGAAAAGCTCTGTTGTGGGACAAGCCAGCCAGAATTGTAGAAAGATCGGCCATTTTTCAAATGTATTTAGATTTCCTAAACACTATGGAAAGAAAATAAATGCAGCAGTGGATACTATAGGCCAAGAGAATAATGTGGAAAATATTCATGATAACCAGGATAGGTCAGAAAGTGATTTTGCGTTTAGCATTAATTCTGTCAACAAAGGTACAAAGAAACATATATTGATAGAAGTGATCATAAATGGTTAACCAATTGTTATGCAAGTTGACACAACAGCTGATTTATCAATTATGTCTGAGAAAACAGCTACAGCCATTCCTAATTTTTTATTAGAAGGTGAAAATAGAGTTTTTAAAAGTTATAAGGGTTTTGATATTCAGCTAATAGGTGCTTCGAACGTAAAAGTACTGTACAAAGGTCAGAAGTTAGATAAACTGCCATTAACTGTAGTTAAAGGAGATGGACATCCTTTTCTATGTTTATGATGGTTACAGTATTTGAAATTAGATTTACCTAGTATTTTGAAGTTTACAGGTACACAAGATGAACACAGGAATGAAGTGTCTGTGGAAAATATTTCATCAGAGTTTCAAGACATATTTGAATATAGAGTTGCTACAGTAAAGAAAGCAAAGGCTATTTCGGTTTTGAAATCAAATAGTACTCCTAAATATTTTTGCTCCAAGACCAGTACTATATGCATGGAAAAGTTCAGTTGAAACAGAAATCAAAAGGTTAGAAAGTGAACGTTTTTGGGAGAAGGTTACATACTCAGACTGGGCTACACCATTAGTTTCTATTGTGAAGGAAATGAGCAGGTTAGGTTATGTGGACTTTACAAGGTAACATTGAATCCACAGCTTCAGGTTGCTCAACATCCATCACCAAATCCAAAAGACATGATTACAACTATGTGAAGATGTACTGTATTTTGTAAGTTAGATCATAGACAAGCATCTCAACAGCTTCCCAGGGCTGAAAATTCGCAAGAACTATGTTCAATAAATACATCTTTAGTTTTTACAGGCCAAATAGATTGCCTTATGTAGTAGCAAGTAGTCCACCTATATGCCAACAAACTACTAAGATTTTTTCAGGAATGCAGGGAGTATTCATTTTCATACGTGATATTTTAATCTCTGGTAAAGATAAAAGAGAACATAGAAAAAGATTACGGGCAGTTCTGAAGAAGTTGAAAGAACATAATTATCAGAGTAAATAAGAGCAAATGTACTTTAGAAGTTGATTCATTGGAATACTTCAGTTTTGTAATTAATTGTAAAGGTATTCACAAGACTAAGGAGAAAATTAAAGCATTGCAATAAACAAAGGTACCAGAAAAATGTCAAGGAATTACAGTAATTTTCAGGTTCAGGAAAGTTTTTTGGGAATTTCATTTAGAATTTATCTATAATTGCACATCCATTGTATAACTTGATAAATAAGGGTGTAGAGTGGAATTGGACAAAAGATTGTCAGGAATCTTTTCAAAGAATCAAGCAGGAAATAACCTCCAATATATTTATAGTACATTATAAAATTGATTTATCAGTTAGAT
>NC_090728.1:17262845-17267845 GCF_036898095.1 Palaemon carinicauda | reverse complement strand
AATTTTTCGTAGAGAGGGCTGGCTGACCTTGGCTCTTTCAAAGGGACAAGCTGGGTGTCTCTGCTGCTTATGCATTCCTGTGGCTATATATATGGACCTAATTCGCCTGGAAAACTTTAATAGATCATTATAGTGGCATTGGGAACAATGCAGAAACGTGTGAAGTTGCCAATGTAGTAAATTGAAAAAAGGGATACAAACCTAGCTTGTGAGGTAACTCCTCTCTCAGCTAACTCTACCCTCTACCCTAGGAACTTAAAAACTTTCTAAAACTTTCATGAAAATTCCAACCACGCGGGAACATAAACATTAGGCAATCCTCGTGTTCCTATTTCATATATGTGATACAGCATAACGAGATTGCATAAGACTTCGTAACAAAATACGTGAAAGAAATTGTTAATTCTCAAAAATAACGTAAATTGACGTATATTGAATTGAATGACCATACAGTTACATGAATGATGAAAGTCTGATGTAATTTACATACGCCACTTAAACCTACATGAGTGGAAGTCACATTACAAGCTATCTATACATCTCCTGAAAACGAACTTGAGTAAATTATTTACTCTTATATAAGACCAGCTTCGTAAGAACATATATATATATATATATATATATATATATATATATATATATATATATATATATATATATATATATATGTATAATATTACTTGCTAAGCTACAACCTTATTTGGAAAAGCAGGATTCTATAAGCCCATAGGCTCCATTAGGGAAAATAACCTAGTATGGAATGTAAAAAGGGAAATTCGAATATATTAAGAAGAGTAACGACATTGAAATAAATATCTCCTATAAAAACTATAAAAACTTTAACGAAACGGGCGGTAGAGAAATAGGATAAAATAGTCTGCTCAAGTGTACCCTCAAGCATGATAACTCTAACCCAAGACAGTAGAAGACCATGGTATAGAGGCTAAGGCACGACCCAAGAATAGATAACAATGGTATGATTTTGAAGTGCCCTTCTCCTAGAAGAGCTGCTTACCATAGCTAAAGAGTCTCTTCTACCCGTACCAATAGAGAAATGGCCACTGAACAATTAGTGCAATAATCCTTGCGTCAAGATGAATTGTTTGGTAATTTATGTTGTCAAGTGTATGAAAACAGAGGAGAATATATAAAGAATAGGCTAGACTAATCTGTGCGTGAGTGTAACCAGATAGAAGGATCCAATACAGTACCATCTGGCCAGTCAAAAGACCACAAACCTCTTTAGCGGTAGTATCTCAACTGGTGGCTGGTGCCCTGGCCAACCTACTACCTACTATATATATATATATATATATATATATATATATATATATATATATATATATATATATATATATATATATATATATATATATATATATATATATATATTTATTTATTTATTTATTGAATGTGTGTGTCCGTGTACGTTTTGTATATGTATTTTTTGGATGTGCATCTATGAATGTTCAATATTTTTGTAAAAATGTGTATAGGGATCAACATATTCGTCTCTCTCTCTCTCTCTCTCTCTCTCTCTCTCTCTCTCTCTCTCTCTCTCTCTCTCTCTCCCCTCTCTCTTTCAGTTGCACAAATCCATTGGAATAAATGTTTCATGCGCAAGCAATATCACTTTTTTAGTTTCTTCGATTAACCTTGATATTGTGGTCTTACTAGAGATAATAAATTAATTGCTATCAAAATAAGATGCTAATGCTGTAATTCCTCCATCTATATTCTCAAATTGCTTGCATATCAAGTAACATTAACAGTAATAGAAGGGTTCTTCTTGGTTTAGAATTTTTATTCCATTTTTTTGGTGAAATAGTCGATATAGAAAAATATTTTCATTGTAAATAAATTACCCTACTAGATGATAGAGAATTATAAAACAAAAATTACAGGTGGGATAAGGATTTCCTTTTCAACCTCGTATTTCCCTATATTATAGAAATTAGACAAACTTTTACATAGTAAACTGGTGTAAAAAAACAAAAAAAATGACTTCTCCCTAAAAGGTCTTGGTACATTGAAGCATTATTAGTCGTTATACAAAACGACTGTCGCACGAATATAAAGTATTTGCATATCTGAAAACGCTGATTAAGGAATGCATTCAGTTTGATAATTTGGGTAATATCGAAATTACTATTTTACCTAAATACGACTTTTTTCTTCAACATTTGTGAAATCCTTCAAATTATTTTTCATTCGAACAGTTTTACTTAACGTAAAATCAGTATATATATATATATATATATATATATATATATATATATATATATATATATATATATATATATATATATATATATATATATATATATATATATATATATCTCTTTTGTACAAACAAACAAACAAACACACCACATGGGATTAATAAGCAAATAATAGTCATGTATTGTTGCTTTTCATTCATGTGTTGGTCATATGTCTGCTCCTTTCTATACGAATGAGTTCCCACCCTATGCTTAACCCTTGTTTTGATCACAAATCCCTTACCATATTGTATTTCAATGTAACAGAGTCATCCAAACGTTCTCCTTATATTTAAATCTAAATATTTGAATAACACCCAAAATGCGCAAGAAAAGGAAATGGGAATATCATTGGTTGATAGAAATTTCACCTTGTCTTGCCCTCACAGATTACTCCATTGTATACACCACACATTTTTATACATTCGTTTTTATTATATTCAAATGGAGTGTGTTATAGGTCATTTGATATTATTTTTGGCAGTGTCTATATAAAACTTATATTTATCCAGAGCATTGTTTTTTATCATAAATCTTTGAAATTATATTGTACCTAATTCATCATACTTTATTAGATATTTAGGAATGAAATAAACCATCTCTCTCTCTCTCTCTCTCTCTCTCTCTCTCTCTCTCTCTCTCTCTCTCTCTCTCTCTCTCTCTCTCTCTCTCTCACACACACACACAAACAGACAAACGTACATTACTGGATTGATAAGGCAAGAAATGTCGAAGTATTGTGGATTTGCATTCAGATTTTGTTCTAATGCCTACGCCTTCCTCTACGAATGAGTTCCCACCCTATGCTGAAACCTTGTTTTGATAATTATCAGTGACTTACAGATTCATAACGATTCATATGAATTGTGCTCTCGGTTACCTGTTTACCGTCATCTACCGCTCGTCTGGTTGGCCTGAAGCCATTTTCATGGAAACTGCAACGTCCGCTTCGTGTACATCTGCCTCACTCTCAGGATGGATACCGAGATTTGGTATCCGTGAGCATATTACTTCAGACAGGGGTACCACTTTCATCTCTCAATTATGGTCATCATTAGTGAATCTCCTGGGAATCACCCTTCATCAGACAACAGACAACCCTGGTGCCATTAGGAATGGTTAAACGTTTTCACCGGTCTTCTCTTGTGATTTACCGATTTGATTGGAATTTCTCTATTTATTTTCTATAAGGTATATAGTACTATTTTTAGAATACGCATATATTAAAAAAAAAAAAAAAATAAGCTACTTCATAGGTGTTCATGTCAAGGCGAATCAGATTAGAAAATATTCCCCCCTTTACATCAACTGATATTCCTCTATGGAAGATAACCTTTTTGATTTCCTATACATGGTTTGACGAGAATAAAAATTATCACAACTCTTTCAATTGATCTTTCTTCTTCTTCTTCTTCTTCTTCTTCTTCTTCTTCTTCTTCTTCTTCTTCTTATTATTATTATTATTATTATTATTATTATTTTTATCATCATTATTATTATTATTATTATTATTATTATTATTATTATTATTATTATTATTATTATTATTATTATAAAGATCTTATGGCGGTCAGAGAAAAAATATTCATTGATCATCATACAGTGAAATAATTCTCCAGGCCTCCTAAAGACTAAATGAGAAGAAGTAGATATATGACGTAGGTAAAAGTAAATTATATATGCAAAATAATTCTTTGTTTATTGAACGACTCATCTCCCTAAGCGCCCCCAATCCCCATCTCCTTTCCAATATCCCTTATATCGCCCTCAATCTTTTCCTCTTCTCCGCCCTTCTTCAATCTCTTGAATAGATCTCCTTTAAGAAAAGTGGATAGGAAATACTGACTCTGAATGATACAATTTTCGAATCTGAAAATGAAAAACAAAAGTATATTTTCCTTAACCTATTTTCGGTGTCATTTTAACGTGATGAAGGAAAAAAATTGAATTTAGCATTCATGATAAGCAATAGGGTAATTAGGAAAATAGACCAAAGGAGAGAGGATCTATCATTATCATTTAAAACTAAGTGAAGTTTTTATTATATGTATATTAATCTTTAAAATGTTTGTATTTAAATCACTTTAATCACTTTTATTTACCTTGAAAGACACAGAATCCTAACTTACTTGGCTTAATCTGTTGTGTCACATAACTTTTCCAGAAAACTTCCATCCACCATAAAGCTTTCTTGATTTACAACTAAAATGGTTCAGAGAAGCTAAGCCTAAAACATAGGAGTTTAGATTGTTTATATGGTTAGAAACTAGTTTGTAGTTAGATAATGAAACACCTATGAAAAACAAATAAATACATACCTTTGGTGTACACGGTAGCATAACAATACTCCTTAGTTATCTTTTGAAAGTTACTCTCTCTCTCTCTCTCTTTCTCTCTCTCTCTCTCTCTCTCTCTCTCTCTCTCTCTCTCTCTCTCTCTCTCTCTCTCTCTCTCTCTCTCTCTCTCAAACATTATTCCCATGGCCCCACCCAGGCACCTCTTGTCCAAAATCTATCTTACATGACATCTGCATAGGGTTTGGCTACATGTACTTCACAATAAAGTAAATGTATTTATATAACATGGATAATTTCATATTTGGACAAATATGTAATCTTTCTATGATATGTCCGTTAGTATAATGACTATATATACTCTCAACCTGCCTAATCCTTTCAAAATAAGATAAAAAAGAAAAATGATTTTTCAATATAACATGTGGAGAAAAAAGAAAATGAT
>NC_090728.1:17252998-17255498 GCF_036898095.1 Palaemon carinicauda | reverse complement strand
CAAATCTAGCTTGTGAGGTAACTGCTCTCTCAGCTAACTCTACCCTCTACCCTAGGAACTTAAAAACTTTCTAAAACTTTCATGAAAATTCCAACCACGCGGGAACATAAACATTAGGCAATCCTCGTGTTCCTATTTCATATATGTGATACAGCATAACGAGATTGCATAAGACTTCGTAACAAAATACGTGAAAGAAATTGTTAATTCTCAAAAATAACGTAAATTGACGTATATTGAATTGAATGACCATACAGTTACATGAATGATGAAAGTCTGATGTAATTTACATACGCCACTTAAACCTACATGAGTGGAAGTCACATTACAAGCTATCTATACATCTCCTGAAAACGAACTTGAGTAAATTATTTACTCTTATATAAGACCAGCTTCGTAAGAACATATATATATATATATATATATATATATATATATTATATATATATATATATATATATATATATATATATATATATAGATATGTATAATATTACTTGCTAAGCTACAACCTTATTTGGAAAAGCAGGATGCTATAAGCCCATAGGCTCCATTAGGGAAAATAACCTAGTAAGGAATGTAAAAAGGGAAATTCGAATATATTAAGAAGAGTAACGACATTGAAATAAATATCTCCTATAAAAACTATAGAAACTTTAACGAAACAGGCGGTAGAGAAATAGGATAAAATAGTCTGCTCAAGTGTACCCTCAAGCATGATAACTCTAACCCAAGACAGTAGAAGACCATGGTATAGAGGCTAAGGCACGACCCAAGAATAGATAACAATGGTATGATTTTGAAGTGCCCTTCTCCTAGAAGAGCTGCTTACCATAGCTAAAGAGTCTCTTCTATCTGTGCGTGAGTGTAACCAGATAGAAGGATCCAATACAGTACCATCTGGCCAGTCAAAAGACCACAAACCTCTTTAGCGGTAGTATCTCAACTGGTGGCTGGTGCCCTGGCCAACCTACTACCTACTATATATATATATATATATATATATATATATATATATATATATATATATATATATATATATATATATATATATATATATATATATATATATATATATATATATATATATATATATATTGAATGTGTGTGTCCGTGTACGTTTTGTATATATATTTTTTGGATGTGCATCTATGAATGTTCAATATTTTTGTAAAAATGGGTATAGGGATCAACATCTTCGTCTCTCTCTCTCTCTCTCTCTCTCTCTCTCTCTCTCTCTCTCTCTCTCTCTCTCTCTCTCAGTTGCACAAATCCATTGGAATAAATGTTTCATGCGCAAGCAATATCACTTTTTTAGTTTCTTCGATTAACCTTGATATTGTGGTCTTACTAGAGATAATAAATTAATTGCTATCAAAATAAGATGCTAATGCTGTAATTCCTCCATCTATATTCTCAAATTGCTTGCATATCAAGTAACATTAACAGTAATAGAAGGGTTCTTCTTGGTTTAGAATTTTTATTCCATTTTTTTGGTGAAATAGTCGGTATAGAAAAATATTTTCATTGTAAATAAATTACCCTACTAGATGATAGAGAATTATAAAACAAAAATTACAGGTGGGATAAGGATTTCCTTTTCAACCTCGTATTTCCCTATATTATAGAAATTAGACAAACTTTTACATAGTAAACTGGTGTAAAAAAACAAAAAAAATGACTTCTCCCTAAAAGGTCTTGGTACATTGAAGCATTATTAGTCGTTATACAAAACGACTGTCGCACGAATATAAAGTATTTGCATATCTGAAAACGCTGATTAAGGAATGCATTCAGTTTGATAATTTGGGTAATATCGAAATTACTATTTTACCTAAATACGACTTTTTTCTTCAACATTTGTGAAATCCTTCAAATTATTTTTCATTCGAACAGTTTTACTTAACGTAAAATCAGTAATATATATATATATATATATATATATATATCTCTTTTGTACAAACAAACAAACAAACACACCACATGGGATTAATAAGCAAATAATAGTCATGTATTGTTGCTTTTCATTCATGTGTTGGTCATATGTCTGCTCCTTTCTATACGAATGAGTTCCCACCCTATGCTTAACCCTTGTTTTGATCACAAATCCCTTACCATATTGTATTTCAATGTAACAGAGTCGTCCAAACGTTCTCCTTATATTTAAATCTAAATATTTGAATAACACCCAAAATGCGTAAGAAAAGGAAATGGGAATATCATTGGTTGATAGAAATTTCACCTTGTCTTGCCCTCACAGATTACTCCATTGTATACACCACACATTTTTATACATTCGTTTTTATTATATTCAAATGGAGTGTGTTATAGGTCATTTGATATTATTTTTGGCAGTGTCTATATAAAACTTATATTTATCCAGAGCATTGTTTTTTATCATAAATCTTTGAAATTATATTGTACCTAATTCATCATACTTTATTAGATATTTAGGAATGAAATAAACCATCTCTCTCTCTCTCTCTCTCTCTCTCTCTCT
>NC_090728.1:17242998-17245498 GCF_036898095.1 Palaemon carinicauda | reverse complement strand
GATCTCGTGAGATTAAAGCTCTGTTGATGGACCTTGATGCTTACGGAGGTGTAGACCCAAATGATATTTTTCCTTTGTTTTTCATAAAGACAGCAGATTTCTTAGCTCCAAAGTTGTCTGTTATTTTGCGCAAGTTAGCAAGAATAGGAGCTTTTAACACTTGTTGGAAAATTGGTAATGTTACTTCTTTATGTAAACGTTTTTGTGGTAGCTCTAGTCCCACTGATTACCGCCCAATTTCCATAAATCCCATATTATATAAAGTTTTTGAACGTCTTCTGGCAAAACGTCTTAATAGGTTTGCTGAAGGTAATCACCTACTCCGTAGTTTGCAATTTAGTTTTCGTAAAGGCCTTGGAGCATGTGATGCCCTTCTTACAATCTCCAATGCTGTACAGAAATCCCTTAATTGTGATCAGGAAGTTCGTATGATTAGCCTTGATTTTAGTGCTGCCTTTGACCCTGTTAATCATGAGGCCCTTATTTTCAAACTGAAACAATTGGGAGTAGGTGGGTCGTTTCTTAGCATTATTATTGATTTTTTAAGTAATTGATCTCAAAGACTTGTTGTTGATGGGCACCATAGTGAGTATAGGAATGTGATATCTGGTGTTCCACAGGGTAGTATTATTGGCCCATTACTTTTTATACTATCTACACATGACGTGGTTTGGCCTAGAAAACAAGCTTGTTGCATATGCAGATGATGCTACTCTCTTTGTATTAATTCCATCCCTAAAATGTAGATCTGGGGTTGCTGAATCCCTCAATAGAGATTTAGCTAAAATTAGTGCATGGTGCAAATTATGGGGTATGAAGTTGAATTCTAACAAAACTCAAAGTATGATTGTAAGTAGGCCAAGGACGGTGGCTCCGCAACATCCGGATCTCGGTATTGATAATGTTTCTTCAAATTTGTATGACTCTTTTAAAATTTTAGGTGTGATTCTCGACAGCAAATTTACTTTTGAGAAACACATTAGGTCTGTGTCTTCTTCAATTGCACAAGAAATTGGCCTATTGAGAAAGTCTTACAAGACTTTCTGTGATCAATCTATTCTGAAGAAGTGTTTTAATTCTTTCATTCTACCTTTTTTTGAGTATGGTTCTCCTGTCTGGTGTTCAGCTGCTGATTCACATCTTAATTTGTTGGACAGAAACTTACGGTCTATTAAATTTCTTATTCCTGATCTAGATATTAATCTTTGGCACCGTCATTCAATTAGTTCATTAAGCATGTTGCATAAGATTTTTCATAACACTGACCATCCTTCACATTCAGATCTCCCTGGACAATTCTATCCTGTTCGTAATACTATGAAGGCAGTTAATTCTAATAGCCAGGCCTTCTCCATCATGAGGCTCAATACTAGACAGTATTCTAGAAGTTTTATTCCAGCTGTTATCAAGTTCTGGAATGATATTCCTAATCGGGTAGTTGAATCAGTAGAACTTCAAAAGATCAAAGTTGGAGCAAATGTTTTTATGTTGACCAGGCTGACATGAGTGTATTTATTGTTTATATAAGACATATCTATTTTTGACGTTGTTAATAGTTTATATAGGACATATCTGTTTTGACGCTGTTACTGTTTTTAGAATGATATATTGTTAATTTATTCTCATCATTTATTTATTTCCTTATTTCCTTTCCTCACTGGGCTATTTTTCCCTGTTGGATCCCTTGGGCTTATAGCATCTTGCTTTACCCACTATGGTTGTAGCTTGGCTAATAATAATAATAATAATAATAATAATATATATATATATATATATATATATATATATATATAAAAAGCACACTTTCCAACTGGCGGTAATGTTGTTACAATGAAATATTATTTATTGACATTTTTTTTAGAAATTTTTGGCTCACTCCGCCGTATCACCTTCACTCTGAAACGTATATTGCTAATCCAATTAAATTGACACAAATCTTTGAGGGAAAAAAATGAGATGTTCATATTTAAAAAAAAAAAAATACATTGTTTATATTATACGGATTCTTTAAGTTTCCATATCATTTCTAAAACAATCACCTTTCAGTATGGACTTCTCTAATGCAAAAGAAAAGGCAAAATGAAATATAAAAATTCTATAATGTAAACGACACTTTACCTTATAATTGAAGTATAATAGATAAAATATTTTAATATATAAAAGAGTTTCCTCTCCAGGACTTTTTTAGATTTATATACAGAGTGATATATATATATATATATATATACATATATATATATATATATATATGTGTATATCTACATATATATATATATATATATATATAATTAAATCAATATTGATGATCATAAAACTGTATGAAAATATATTACATATGAAGGTAATTCACAGACCACCAACTAGATCATAGCAATAAGAAGGTAATAAAACATTAATTTCTAATTGATTAACTTGCTATTATGTATATGTGTTTACCCAGCCACTAATCATATCTAAATCAGATTCTGGCTTGAGTCAGATACAATAAACGCAGAATTGA
>NC_090728.1:17222998-17237998 GCF_036898095.1 Palaemon carinicauda | reverse complement strand
ATCACATAATATCAGATGACGTATTCTTGACACGCCACATAGCAATCTGCACCCCTAATAGCGTTTACGCTTCGAGGAGGTGTGGCAAAATAAAAGGGAGCCGTATCAAGGCTACCTCGTTCTCGTACTACTATTGAATATGATAACAGCGCCATTCCCACGATGGTGGACATTCCTTATTTTGTAGTGTTTTCGCTCGGTGGTATTCCCTGTTGATCTAAATTTTCGATCGTTTTAAAGGATTATAATTATGCTTTATCCATCTTCTGCCTCTGGAAAGTTGATTATCGGGTCTTTACTATGAGTATAATTTAGCTCCTGTTTCCAAATGAAATTAGAGTAATTTATTGTGCTTAAGAGCTAGGCCAGTTACTGGAGGTGCCATGAGCGCCGTCGTTCGTTAGGCATGTGTTATTTAGATAGCAGAACGACTTCCAGTTTTAATAGCTTTATTTAATTATTTTAATTATTTAGCTATTTAGGCAATTTTTTTCGTAAAGATTTGATAATGTGCATAATTTTCCTTTCTCTGTCGATCGTATAGTTAGAGTTTCGGTGACTTAGGTAACCGAGATCTCGTCTAGCCTAGGTAACCTAACCTAGGCGTTTTTCTATACGTTCAGACATCCCCCGGTTACCCTCGTGTATTGTTTTTTAATTCAGCGGAGACTGATACCTCCTAAAATTATATGAAACATTACACGTCTCTTCAGATAATTAAGGGTAATCTCTTTCCCTCTGAGTGTAGCTTTAGGGCTACAAGCCTAATAGCCGTGCCTGGAATTTTATTCAGACATGACTAGCCTAGGGATTTTCTTGCCTCTTCCCTTAAACTGCTGGTTGTGGTATACCAGCAGGTTTTGGGATTTAGTCAGAATCTCAGGGTATTTAGTCTTATGTCGGCGACCTGCCGGAAAGGCGAATGGGTTGTAGAATACCATCATTCCCCTGCCTGCTAGGCTGCCAGCAATGGAGGTTAGCCCTTCCTAGCCACACTTGAAGTAGTGGTAGGATACCATCTTCTCCTTGCGACTAAAAGTCTAGTCCTGCGCCGCAGTCCTCTAGGCTGAAGAGTGATCTTCTTTTGCCTAGGATGATTTGGCACTGGAACTCTGTTTCTCCCGTGTTAAGAGGAGGCGGCAATGCCGCCATCCCCTTAACTGTGTCGGCAATCTCTAGGATGGAGAACTGAGACTCTCATATCACCTAGGATTCTGTCAATACTGAAATAGAGTTTCTTTTAACAGGTGGTGGGACTGACAATTTTGCCAGTTCCTTTCACACTCTATACAGGACCCTGTTCCCTACCCCTCTGTCCACTTTTGATGGCCGAGCCATTGTCTTTCTTTGAGCCGGCATCTTGCAACCTTACCATTGCCGGTAGGTTGCCGGAGCCGGCCAGACTTCCTCTCTAGCCATGACATTGGCTGACGGCAATGCATACTGCCGGCAGCCACATCATCTGTCGGCAGCTATGGTCCCTATCATTAGCCAATGACTGCCGGCAGCCAAGATGGCTGCCGACAGCTGGCGGCTGCCGGCAGTTGGCGGTTACCGACAGTTGGCGGCTGCCGGTAGTTGGCGGCTGTCGGCAGTTGGCGGCTGCCGGCAGTTGGCAGCTGCGGCAACTGGCGGCCGCGGCAACTGGCGGCTGCCGGCAGCTGGCGGCTGCCGGCTGCCGGCGGATGGCGGCTGGCGGCGGCTGGCGGATGCCGGCAGCTATGGTGGCTGAAAGTGGGAAGTCCCTTGCTATCCCCAAGGTTCCTCAGTTCTCCCTAGGACTGTTATTCACGAGTTCTGTTGCCGGATTACCGCCGGCCAGACCAGTACAGGTAAGTGCTGACTTAGATGGCAGCACGCCGACTGTACTGATACTGCCGGGGGCTAGCCTGCCGGTAGTGGATTGACGGCAAATTACCGGCAATAGTACTATAGCTGGATGGAAGCCTGAATGGTACATTCTCCCCCTCCATTGGAACCTTCTATTCGGAAGAAAGGCAGTAAAATGAGACTTTTACATCCTTTATTACTGTATACATACACAGTAAAGGAGTAGCCTTTCCTCCATGCTATCTCTCTCTCTAGCTAGTATACTAGATATGCCGGAAAGACCTAGTTATGCCGGCAACTTGCTGGCTGAACTACAGTATATGTTATACAAGTAGCCAGTATATCTACAGTATAGAATATACTGCAGATAGAAAACTACTATATATTTTATACTAGTAGTTATTTCCATTATATCTTGGATATCCAACACAGGCATTTGCTGAACCCAATCCCATATTGAATGAATATGATTTCTTCAATATCCTGATTAGAAATCAGTATTCAGATTACCCTACAATATTAAATAACTTCAAGGCAGAAGTGATACACTCCTAACCCTTAAAGGTAGAGCCTTTATCCTTGAGTCTCCCTGATCAGGAAACTCTATATTTTAATATTGTAAGGAAGGCTACAGCAAATAGGTTGAGTGGGATATACAAATATACAACTGGCTTCATGCTTGATGGACCGTACTGTCATATGCTACTATGAAGGCAGCATAATGACTAGACTACAATACATGATGTAGAGTAGCCAGTAAATTACAGTATAGACTTACTGCAAATAGAAAACTACAGTACCATTATACAGTAGTAACTTCTAACATACATTGGGTACCCTTGTACGAGCATTCCGCTGGTACCGCTCATATATTGAATGAATAGTTTTCTTCAATATTCTGATTGAGAATCAGTCATCCTGACCCCACAGTATTAACATTATTTTGAGACAGTGAATTAGTACTTCTCTACCCCTAGGGGTAAGAGCCTTTTACTGGGAGTTACTCAATAAATTAACCCCCATGTAGTTAATACTGAGGGGAGGAAACAGCATTTGCTTGCAGGGGTACACAAGTATGTATCTCCTACTATCCCTTTATAGCTTACTATCCTAAGCTATTCTGTTGAAGATGACCTTTGCATGTTGATTATCAGGGAGATAATCCTTTGTATACTCATTTGGTTTTCCTTCCTTTACAGGAGGAACACCAGATACCTTGTGCTGCAGTCCTCTGCAAGGCCAGGAGTAAGTATTTTTACGGTCATAATAACTTGCAGGTTTCATGCCCCCTGCAATATTATTTCCGGATCCCTACATTATTGGAACCCACAGGTTTGCAATATATGTCGGACATTAATGTCTGAAGGTTTTGAAAATCCCAAGTCTACGGAGACTAGGGATACAGATCAATACAAATTACGCAACTGGGTGAGAGGCTTCCAAAAAATCTCTCCGGGACCCATCCTACCTAATGATAGGATGCGTAAGCTACTATTTCCGAAAGCAAGCAAGGAAATAGTAGTGCCTCAGGAGCCAACTACATCCCCTGACGGCCAGAAAACCTTTGGGATTTAGGGCAAGAAGTGCCCCAAGGTAGAAGAGAAAAATGTCATGTCGGAATTCCGTCCGCCTATGCCGGCTATAGAGCCATCGATGTCGACATCTTCATCTTCTACTCCTCTATTGGATAAAAGGGTACAATTATGTATCCAACTGAAGAATCAGATAGAGGGCTTTTGTAAACAAAACGAAAAGCAGCAAGAAAAACGCAAGATAGAGCCTCGCAAAGCTTCTCTTGTCGCTTCCCAGTGGTCAGTCAAACGACCCATGGATCAAGACCTACCAACATGCTCCAAAACCAATCCCTGGAGGTTTGCGGAGCAGACGCCGATTTTAAATGGCAATCTCTACATCTCAGAGAAAATGGGTGCTGTTCCTTTGGACAAAATTTAATTTTGGCCAAGCTTCGATGCTTTCCCTAATTGTTGGGTTCGACTTAAGTACAAACCAAAGTCAAGGAAAGGAACGGTACCAAAGGAGGTCATGATTCTCGACCATGATAAGGTACAGACTATCCTCTCGGGTAGTATGAAAAAGGCGGGTTATTCAGAGTCGAAGGTATTCTCACTGAATAACAGACACCCTTCCTTTCTTGCTCCTTCTTCACTCTCATTCCCCTTTACGGGGAAGACATTTATATCTGTTGCCAAACCGGTGGAGGCGGGTAAGCCATGTCCCACACTCAAAGAGTGCAAGCCTCTGTCACCAGCTTTTCCTGGACAGGAAAAGGATTGGAAAGAAGTCCATTTTACTTTTTCAGTGGGAAAATTAGACAAGGATGTCTCCCTAAATTATCTGAGTTGCTCTTGCATAATGAACAAGAGACAAAGGAGAGACTTGCTACCTCCCTTTCTCTACAAAACTACATAGAGTTGTGTTCAACCTATGAAAATACCCCAGACATGCTCATGGTCATAGCCAAAATGCAAATGGCTACCCTAGTGAAGGACCTTTACGCCTTTATGAAGGCTAGGAGAGCATGTAGAGAGTTTGTGTTTGGTGCTGCAACCGTAAAACACGAAACGAGGAAGCTAATATCTTCTAACATCTGGGGTAAAGACCTCTTCCCTCACGAGGTAATTAAGAAAGTAATTAAGAACGCCACCAAGGAGAACATAAGTCTTCTCCAAAAATGGGGCATCCTTTCAAAGAGAAAATCTTCCATGGTTGTGGGTCCCCAACCTAAAAAGAAGATCGAAAATACTGGAAATATCCGGGCTGCTCAACAACATCCCACTATTCCAGTGACCACGATGTCACAGGCAGATGGTCAAAAGTCTAAACCTACTGACTATTCGAAACATGAAGACGCTTCTGCTAGGAGGAACATTCCTTCAGGATCGCAGGACCTTTGATCCTTCGGTCCAAAGACTATTCAAGATGAGGCCTTGATGGGAAATAGAAATGTCCCCACCATCATTTCCTTACCTTCTCCTACAGTTCAAAATCCTCCTGGAGGAGTATACCTGAGATCTATAGAGCATACAGGTGGTAAGAAAACTATACCCCATTGAGTTCCATGGAAGGCGGTTTTGTGTTCACGAGAAGGACTCAAGAAATCTCTGAATCATTCTGAACTTGTCGCCACTCAACAAGTTCATAGACAACAGCAAGTTCTGAATGTTAATCCTTCCGAACATATGGACCTTGTCCCAAATAGTGGTGTTTGTAGTCTTGTCAGACCTGAAAGGTGTCCTGCAGAACCTTCCAATCAACCACCCCCTTTCCTCCTATCTAGAATTCAAGTTACAGATAGTAACATTCATCCTAGGAAAGATACGTGTCGGACTCACAGTCCTAAGTATCTTCATAGGATTGGCAAACTTAGTCACGTCAAAGTCAAGCCTAGAAATGGTTCAGGCATTTATATACCTGAACGAGAGGCTGGAGTGGGCAGCACCCGAAATGGCTGGCCAATGTGCATTCAAGGAAATGACCCGGTTCCCGGGACATCACGAATGCAAGAGAAGCTTCTAGAAGTCTTGACTTTCTCCGGCTCAAGGGTTTCAATGGCTGAAAAACTATTGAAGCCCACAGTCACATCAACTCTCCTTTCCCTTGGGAATATAAAAGGAGCTCGCGAGGTCTGTCAAGAGACTCAGGTAATCAGTCAGATTTCCAAGACGCCGACAGGGACAAGCGCTAAACTTTCCGCAGTTCGCAATAGTGACAGACCTAGTGCAAAGAGCACAGCGGAAAGATGCGTTAAGAGCCTGAAGAAAATACGCATCAAACGCTTCAAGAGTTAAAAAAAGACCGATATTGGTCCCTCCTTAATCGCTTCTCTAACAAAAATTAAAGCACGAAAGTCCCAAGACTCTGCTGGTCCTATCATGAGTGGGGAAGCCAGCCCCCCCCCCCGCCCCCACACAGATCAGACTTCCTACGACTGATCTGGGACACCGAAGCGATAATAAGACGTCACAATTGAACGTCTCATACAGTGTAGGTGAAGTTACCCATCCCTTTCTTAAAGGGATGGCACCTGCCAGCAGTTCATTTACAACTGATCCACAGGGTGACAGTGTATGCTCTATTTGGGTCCAAGCCGATAGAGTTGGAATGGTCCATGGACGCAGACCTATTCCCTCCCAGATGGGAACAAGTCCTGGAACTGCAATTCGACCTCTTCGTCACGAGCGTCTTCAAGAAACTACCTCGATATGTAGCCCCATACAAGGATCCTCTAGTGGGGCTGATAGACGATAAAAAGAAGATGAAAATGAGGCTGGTCCTAGCTCTGATCCTACGTTTATTTCCGAAGGTTCAGAAATTAACTGCCTTCGTCTTATCACAGAGAACCCAAACCCTTCATTTCATGATTTTCTTATTCTAGCGGTTAGAAAAAGATTTGGGATTTCAAAAGGCAATATAGAATTCTTAGAAGAATACAAGGCTAAGTCAACTAGAAGACATTATGGGTCTTCCTGGAAAAGTCGGTTGCGTTTGTGAAAGCAAACGGACCGAAAGAAATTTCAATGAACTTCTGTCTGTCCTTCTTTGTCCACCTTCATAGCCAAGGTCTGGAGGCCAATACGATAAATACGTGCAAGTCAGCCTTGACTATGCCTCTCCTATATGCCTTTCATGTGGATCTGGCGAATAAAATCTTTAATGAGATTCCGAAGGCATGCGCTAGGATTAGGCCTGCAGTACCACCAAAGCCAATCTCTTGGTCTTTGGACAAAGTCCTACATTATGCCTCATCTGTGAACAATGGAGATTGTTCTCTTAAGGATCTAACCCAAAAAGGTTATTTTTTTATTTGCTATAGCCTCTGGGGCTAGAGTTAGTGAAATAAGGGCCCTATCCAGAGATGAGGGTCACATTCAGTTCACGGAAGTAGGAGAACTGAATCTCTTTCCTGATCCATCTTTTCTCGCTAAAAACGAGCTATCCACTGAGAGATGTGGTCCCTGGAGAATCTGCCCTCTGAAGGAAGATGTCTCTCTGTGTCCTGTAGAGTGTCTAAAGGTTTATCTTCGTAGAACTTCAGACTTCAGGGGAGAACAACTCTTTAAAGGAGAAACTTCTGGATCAAATTTATCCCTGAAACAACTAAGGGCAAAGCTCACCTACTTTATTCGTAGAGCGGATCCGGACAGTACTCCCGCAGGTCATGATCCGAGAAAGAATGCTTCATCACTGAACTTCTTTCAGTATATGGACTTTGAGCGTCTTCGTTCATACACTGGATGGATATCATCCAGAGTGTTTTGCAAACATTATGCAAGACAAGTGCATGAACTGAAACACTTCGTTGTGGCGGCAGGTAGTGTATTAAAACCTTCCCCCTAATTACTGTGGTAAACAGTTAATAGCTTGGGACCTCACATGTCCTCGCATATGTACTGGATGAGAATCATCCAGAGTGTTCTACAAACACTACGCTAAGCAAGTCCATGATCTGAAGCAGTATGTGGTGACGTCGGGTAGAATACTTAACCTGCCGTCTAATTCTACGATGAACAGCTAATTGACTGGGACTGTCAATTAAAGGGAGAAGCGGTCACCCTTCTTAGGTGTGACCTCTCTTGTTTAAGTGTTACCATGGTGACACTAGCTCTGTTCAAAATCCCAGGTGTGGAATTATACAGATAACACTAGTGCCGGTGTACGTAGTACACAGTGCAGATAGAAGTAACCAGTACAGGAATTATGAAGAGAAATTGTTTTATAAATTTTTTTCAGTCTGAGAGTGGCTCTCATCATTTCTTCCTTATAAGAAAGAAATATAGTCTCTATACTCGTTACAGGTATAATCCCATTGTCATACTACATTCGTTTTACTAACCACCTCTTTTGGTCATTTATTAGGAATAAATGTCTATTAGAATTATATGTATACATGCCAGAGACACTGATGTTAATTCAGAAAAAAATATACAATTATGAGACTATTAGTATATTCAGTGTATACTTATGTTTGGTCATACAATATATGTTAACATTGTTTATGATTTGTGATGATGACGAATAACGGTGACGTCACTTGTCTCAATTGCTCCCCATGGCCATTGAAAAGGTTGCTATAAGGTTAAGGCAATGATGAAAATCCACAGATATACTAATGCTCTGGTATGCTTCCATCACGATGACATGGCTTCAGCACAAAAAACGGATTTTGAGCGAAGCGAAAAATCTATTTTTGGGTGAGATAGCAATGTCGTCCTCATGGACCCACCCATCTCTTCTAAAAAGAAAAGATCTTCACAGTATCCATCCTGTGATACTGTATCTGTAACACCATGCTCAATGCAACAAGGAATGTCCGCCATCGTGGGAATGGCGCTGTTATCATACTCAATAGTAGTACGAGAATGGGGTAGCCTTAATACGGCTCTCCTCGAAGCGTAAACGCTATTAGGGGTGCAGATTGCTATGTGACGTGTCAAGAATACGTCCTCTGATTTTATGCGATATCCTTGAGAGAAAATTTAGGGATATTCGCGCCAGGAGTTAGAATTCTGGATACCTAAAGGTAAAATTCTCTGGGAATATCACTGTAGTACATATATCCCTTAGGAAGCTACTTTAAGGAACTTCCATCAGGACGACATGGCTATCTCACCCAAAAATAGATTTTCCGCTTCGCTCAAAATCTGTTTTTAGTTCAAATGGCAATAATAATCATTCAAGGCCAGGATAGCAGATGGTGAGACGACAGAGATCAATGATGGGAATGTAAAAAAAAAAATAATGAATAATTTGGGAAATATTTTACAAGAAAGTATCCTCACGTATTACGAAATGTTACAATCAGTGAATATCTATAAACTGGAAGTAGTTTTTAGCAGTCAATCTAGCATCTGAAAAATAACGATAAGCTTTTGGAAGCATAATACAATTATTTCTATTGGAAACATTGTATAATAATGACAAACAAAAGTTTGATATGCATAAATGTCTAATAAGGAGTTTAAGTGCTGGTAGATTACTTCATTAACTAGAGTAAGCTAAAACCATTTGATCTCTCTCTCTCTCTCTCTCTCTCTCTCTCTCTCTCTGAACGTCCTTTATGTAGCTATAACTCTTGTATGGTAGTTTTTATTAATATTTTTCAACATAGCAACAAAATAGAAATTACTTTTCTCGTTCATCGGTAACTTGAACAAGACTAATGTCAAAATAATTTAATATAGCTGTTAACGGAAGGAATTGTTTAGCTACGACACTCCATGATTTTCTAAATGATTTTGTGGGTTCATAATATATATATATATATATATATACACAGACACACATTATATATATATATATATATACAGACACACATAATATATATATATATATATATATATATTTGTGTGTGTGTATTTATTATTTGTAGTGTGTATTTGAGACGTCAAATGATAACTGAAAATGAAATATGGCAACTCGATTTGTAACATTTCAATGCTTTCGCTAAAAGACAACAGTTTACTCTCTCTGATTCACCTAGGATGGAGAAGGCTCCGCCCATTTCGTAGTAGCAGTAAGAGAAGCAACTCGTTTTCTGTTTTGTCATGGGAACACTAGAGACATCTGACGTAAGATTTCCCCTGAGTGTCGGTGTTCTTTTGATTCTAACTGTACGATACTTACTATCATGAACAAAAGTTCGTTTCGTTAGACCTCCAACTATGAAGCTTTTAAACAAATAAGTCATGAAAACCCAATAGATGGCGCACTGCAAGGACGTTGGGCGCAAAGAGGAATAGGAATTATTTATTTTTTTGAAGCATTGAGTAAAGTCTCCTTAATGTGATATCGTTAGAAAGTTATAGTTGATTTTGTTATTTTTGACGTTACTGGGTTTGCGTGCAACATGTGCAGTTAACGAAATATGCTACATAAATATGAGAATGAGATCATGCTTATAATATCTACGTTCTTGAATTGCTATTCTCATATATTCTCGTATCTTATCAACAGCCATGACCAACCAAGGGTCATTAAAAAATATCTTAGCTTAAATGTGTACGGATGTGTTTTATAATCTGCAAGTAGCCTATCGTAGAAACAAAATAAACATTTGTAGAAGCAGGTCGTAAATTTGTTTTTTATTTCACTTGCGTTATTAATGTAGAAACAAACTGTAGCTTCATATGCAAATATTCATAGATATTTCATATTGCGTAACTGGGACATTCTGAGCGAAGGTGGGCGATATGGGGTATGGCAACCGAATGGGATTTTATAAACTAAAATTATTATCATACCTATTTCTTTTTCCAAATTATAATACAAAATTTAGATATATCGACGAATGTAATATTTCCTTACAGTGTAACAAGATGGAAAAAAGTCAGAGGATTATTTCAAGAAATAAAAACAGGAGCAAAATATGAAAGAGCGTATGTTACTTGGAAAGTAGCAATTTAAATTACGTAAAAATCAAACAATCTTTTCAATGATAGTTGTTTGGCAGTTTAATAGGTGGTGTAAGGTTACGACAATGTAAACGAGTTAAGAAACTCATATTTTTTTACTAGTCCAATTGTTAGTATTGTTAATGTAATTTAGAATGCCATGGTTGTGAACACTTTTAATCTACAAGCAATAGTATATAGTTGACACTTTTTTAAATCAACATGACCATCTGCACCAATGTTTATGAAGCTACCCAGGGTGGTGGAAGGTAAACATTTCGTAGGAGGTGACTTCAGACACACAGCAGCCAGTCTTGTTACACATTCTACCTTCTGCTGATATTGACCAGAGCCACGCAGGACTCCGAAAAGCTGTAGGCTGAAAATTCTTCCATGGACAAAGCTTTTATTCCAGTATTTGAGATAATGAAGTTGACATCTCTGATACATTTTTGTATATAGATTTATCACTCTACCATAACATCAATGCCCGATGGACGCGCAAATTCCAAAGAGGTGATTGCTGAACGAGGAAGAATTATCGGATTATGGAAAAGTGGATTGACAGTGGCGAACATTGCTCACCGAATTGGGAGAAGCACTTAAATGGACAGGTAGTTGATCTCTCGGTGGGAGGAGGAGGGTTCTGTGAAAACAAGGCCTCAATTTGGAAGGCCACGTGCAACCTTGCCCAGGATAGATGCCCAGATTGGGGTAGACTGTCGGTTCAGCGTACTAGAAATATGAGGTTAAATTGCCATCCCATGACCTTAAGATGAAGACTCAATGAAATAGAGATTCGCTCTCATATCTCATCATGCAAGGGAATGCTCACTCCTGCACACAAGAAATTTCGCCTTGGGTTTGCTTTGGAACACCTTCCGCATGACGAAAATTATTGGAGAAATATAATCTTTACGGATAAGAAGGTGTTTCAGTCAGTGGCAGCCAGAGCTAGGCATTGTTGGCGACGACCTAACACACGCTGTCAGGAGAATCACATCCGTCACCAAGCGATGAGTGTCAAAGTGGCAGTACATTCTGGGGATGGATGTGGGGATATGGTCCTGGCAAACTTGTCAAGATCGATGCCCGCTTCACGGGAGAAAAATATGTCGAAATCCTGGAGCAAGTGTTACTTCCAACAGTTCGAACAATGGCAGTTCCTGCTTCTGGTTTAATAAAGTTGGTCCACGATCAAATTCCCATCCATAAGAGCCGTGTGGTGAGTAACTGGCTACAGGATCATACTGAAATTTGAGTTTTGGAGTGGCCATCGAAAGGATGCAACTTAAACCCAATGGAACACCTTTGGGCTATGATGGTTCGGAAAATGGGACGTTGGGGAGCATCGTACCTGCCAGGTAGTAGAAACTAAAGCTAATTATCTGTGGGAGAGTGTTCGTCGACATCCGCTACTTTGCATGAATCTTGTAGATTCCATACCCAATCGTCTGCGTGATATCATCGATGGAGATGGAGGTTGGACATCATATTGAAGTATTATGTGTAAACACTAATAAAATATTAACAAAGAATATGATTTTTTTTTATCTTTTTATTAAGATATGATTTTTAGTAAACTCCCTTTTACTTCACTACCTATTAATACAAAATGTTCTGGAAGATTGTGCATGATACAAAGCTCAGAGCAAATATATTTTGACGTTCTTCAATGAAAGTTATAATGTCAAAAAAAAAAGAAACAAGAAAAAAAATCAACTTGGTGAATTGCTAAGGAATTGTCTAACACACTGTATGATAACAATAAAGGGGTTTTGAGAATAACTCTTAGTCAAAGTTATCTATAGATTTTGTAAAGAAAAGATATTTTAAGTATTACTAGAAGTTGTTTTTGTGGAATAGAAAGAGGGAATTCAAAGAAACAACACGTGATATGAGAGTATCTCTGGCTAAAACAAAGCCAAATATAGAAGAATTGGTTCAGGCAAAGCAAATGCTCCCATCTCAATGAACGTACATTTGGTAAATAAGGCTACATTTTCTGATTATATATGTTTTGGTCAGAAAACGTTTTTGTTCAATATAATTTGCATTTTCTTATTAATTAAAAAGAAGTTTTTTGTTTCAGTAGATAAAAGTTTTCATTTTTTCTTATTCGTAATAGTTTCCGAAAAATTTCCTTTGTTTCAATACCTTAATGTTATCATTTTCTGAATATATAATTGTTTGATAAAAATGTGTTGTTTCAGTAACCGTATGGTATATATTGTAATGTTGATTGTAATTAATTTAAAAAATGTCCGGCGAGTAATCTAAAACTTATAGAGAGACCACCATGCAAAAAAATCTCACAATAGTTTGAGAATCACTGATGTATATATATATATATATATATATGTATATATATATATTTATATATATATTTATATATATAGATAAATATGAATATATATAAATATATATATATATATATATATACATATATATATATATATATATGTATACATATATATATATATATATATATGTATACATATATATATATATATATATACGATTGTTTCACTTTCAGTCATTGATTATATATGTATATATATACATATATATATATATATACATATATATATATATATATATACATATATATATGTATATATACATATATATATATAAATATATATATATATACATATATATATATATATATATACTGTATATATATATATATATATATAGTGTATATATATATATATATAGTGTATATATATATATATATATATACATATACACATATACATATATACACGAATGCTTTATTTTTAATCATTAATTTTGTATGTATATATATATATATATATATATACATACATATATATATATATATATATATGTATATGTATATATATACACACCTTTACATAGATATTTATGTATATTATATATATATATATATATATACATACATATATATGCAGAAGAACCACAGGGAAAATGAAAATGCGAAATACATGATTTAGTCCTGACTAGTTTCGTGATACTTCTTCAGAGGACTGATTTATTGAGAGAGGTCTCTTTACATTTTATAGGGAAAGTAAACGTACGAACATACATATAGAGGCTTACAGAACAATGACAGTCTCATACCAGCTACCTGGGCTTTGGTCAGGTGTTTACTGGGCGGAGATTCAACCTCATTAGACACCTGCCAAAAATTGTCATTTCTGGCAGGTGTCTGACAAGAGACTACTGATATCCAATAAGATTTAAGACGCCAACAGGAAAGAGTACTGGGCTTTCTCCATTTTGCAACATTAGCAGACCTGGTGCTGAGAGCACAACTAAAGCTTGAGTCAGGAGTCTGGAAAAGATACGCATCAAACGCTCGAAGAGATCAACAGAGATCGACACCAAACTTACTGCAATCGATTCTGAGGCCGTGTTCGAAGGTCAAGATTCTAGCAAGGACAATTCCCTCACAATCACCTAAACCGTCAGTAGTCATCCACACGGATGCCTCACTGGAAGGATGGGAAGATCATTCCCATCGAAGGAAAGTACAAGGGAATTAGTCACACCAGCTCAAGACCTTTCACATCAAGATTCTGGGGGGCATGGCAATCTTCCTGATTTTGAAGAAACTATCCCCTCACAGATCCGCCCACATCAAGTTGGTCTTAGACAGCGAGGTGATAGTGAAATGTCTGAACCAACAAGGCTCGAGATCACCCTACATCAATCACGTGATGTTGGCCATATTTCGCTTGGCAAGAAAAAAAAGGATGGCACTTATCAGCAGTTCACATACAAGGGTTCTGCAATGTGACGGCAGACACTCTATCCAGGCGAAAGCCGATAAAGTTAGAATGGTCCCTAGACGCAGACTCATTCTCCTTCATCTTGAAAAAAGTCCCAGAACTGCAGATAGACCTCTTCGCAACGAGCGACAACAAGGAACTACCTCAATTTGTAGCCCCATACGAGGACCCTCGGGCAGAAGCGATGGACTCCATGTCCCTCGATTGGAACAGATGGAATCATGTCTATCTTTTCCCTCCAACATATCTCCTGCTGAAGGTCCTCAACAAGGTGAGATACTTCAAAGGGACAGCAGCAGTAGTGGCCCCCAAATGGCCCAAGAGTAATTGGTTCCCTCTAGTCATAAAACTGAGGCTGAGGCTGTTTCCTCTACCAAACCTAGTTCTGTTCCAACTGGTTCAGAAGTCGACTGTCTACGCTTCCTCATTGAGAACCCAAAACCTGCATCTCATGAATTTCTCGCCTTAGTAGCCAAGAAAAGGTTCGGGATCTCAAGAGACAACATTGACTTTTTAGAAGAATAGAAGACAAAGTCAACTGGAAGACAATATGAATCATCTTGGAAGAAGGGGGTCTCTTTTGTCAAAGCAAAAAGGCCGCAAAAATCTCGATTGACTTCTGCCGGTCCTTCTTCACTCACCTTCATGAATAAGGCCTAGCCTCCACCATGATAACTACGTGTAAGTCTGCTTTGACTAGACCTCTTCTCTATGCCTTCTAGGTGGACCTGTCAAACGAAATCTTCAATAAGATTCCGAAAGCATGCACTAGACTTACACAAGCAACCCCTCCAAAGCCTATATCATGGTCCTTGGACAAAGTCTTGCACTACGCTTGAAACTTGAACAATGAAGATTGTTCCCTAAAGGATCTAACACAAAAAGTGGTATTCTTGTTCGCTATGGCCTCAAGGGCTAGAGTTAGTGAAATAGTAGCCCTATCAAGAGACGAGGACCCTATTCAGTTCACAGAAGAGGGA
>NC_090728.1:17204971-17209971 GCF_036898095.1 Palaemon carinicauda | reverse complement strand
GTATGTTTTAGATCATCTCCAAAGCAGATTTCTTGCCGCCCACCCACTCGTACACCGGCCAGCACAAGATCATACACGATTTTGCATGCCTGCTCTAAAACCACATGAATGCCATCCCGGGGGACTCCTGGCATGAATTCCAGATAGACTGCCTCACTCTTGTACACCACTACAGGCAGCGGTGTTAGTTCTTCCAGCAGCTACATCAACAACCACTCATGACCTGGAATGGCCCACAGCAGTAGCAACCTTGGCAGCCCCCTCAGCAGCAGCAGTTCTGGTATCAATCTCAACCAGCTACCTTGCAGTCAACGCCAGAGAAGCAGCAGCAACAGCCTCAGCAGCAACCTCCAGCCAGTCAGCCATCACCTGTAAGGTGGATGCCACCCCAGTCACCACAGTCTTCAGGCCAGTCTTTCTGGCCCCGTATCATGGAATGGAACCCAAGCATCCCACCTGCACCGTCAGCCACCCTTGCCCAGGCTCCTTCACCAACAACTTCAGTACCTTCAGCCACCCTTGCCCAGGCTCCATCACCAACACCTTTAGTGTCGTCGCTGTCAACCACCTTCAAGACACCTGTAACACCACTCAGCTTCCCGGTCCTGACCCCAGAGTCCGTCGACAGCAACCTAGAAGAGGGTATTTCACCCTCATCCCTCTACACATCCAAGGAACTCAACCCACCACCAGTCCATCGTGTATCCCCGTGCAGTAGTATCAGAACCAGCAAGGATACTGACTGAGATGAGAAACTTCTAAATATTTGTAAATAGTTGGGCTGTGATGCTTGTACATATTTGTTGTTTGTTGTTTTCATGTTAACAAATTGTTTTCTTATTTCGAAACTCGTTTTTCTGTTTAACCTTAAAATAAAGTAAAAGAAAAACGGAAACGAAACGAAAAAAAAATAAACGAAAAACGAAAGAAAAAGAACCCCCAAAAAAAGGGCAACAAAAAAACAGACGAAAAATATTTTTTTTTTATTTCAAAAATGAAACAACTGTGGATGCAGCTCATGAAGATACTACCATTCTTTCTTGCCAAGGGACAGTACCAGCAGGGGACATGTGGTAATGTGATTGGTAGTCTCGCTGATCCTTTGCATCCTTCTGGGTATGATGGACGGTTAGAGGCAGCACACCCTGCAGATGTCGGTCAGTCCTCCATCCACCATGGATCAGATTATGTGTGTCTGGAACTCCGCTCTCTACTTCTGAAATTCTGTGTGGGTGTGTGATGAGGATGAGCTTGTGCAGGACACAGGTGCATATGGTGATCAGTTGATGGTGTCGGGGTGCTGATGCATCATCGTCAAGAAGCAACGGAACCTTTGACACAAAATTCCAAATGCATTCTCCACGACACATCGGGCACGAGACAAACTGTAGCTATATATGCGTTCCCGTAAGACCTGCGACCGATGGGAGAATGGTTTCATCTTCCAGGTCCGGAGAGCAAAGACGTCATCCCCTATGAAGTGATAAGACACTGGTTGGTCATCATTAAGGAATGGTTTTGGTTGAGGCACTCCAGTTCTGTTCTCTTCTACAGCATCATGGCTGGAATAGTTACTCCATGTTCCTCCATCCAATGCATCACCCTCTGCCCCAAATTCAGACTTGTAGTTAGCATCTGCCACTGCCATCAGTACAATGCTGTGGAAGCCCTTATAGTTGTAGTAGTAAGAGCCAGAATTGGGTGGCTTCTTCATGGCATTGTGCTTGCTGTCCAAAGCTCTCAGACAGTACAAGCAGGGAACATGGGGTAATGTGATAGGTAGTCTCGCTGATCATTTGCGTCCTTCTGGGTATAATGGCCGCTTAGAGGTAGCACACCCTGCAGGTGTCGGTCAGTCCTCCAACTACCAGGGATTAGATAATGTGTGTCTGGATCATCGCTGTCCAACTCTGAAATTCCATGTGGGTATCTGATGAGGATGAGGTTATGCAGGACACAGGCGCACATGGTGATCAGGTTGATGGTGTCAGGGTGCTGATGCATCGTCATCAAGAAGCAATGGAACCTTTGACACAAAATTCCAAAGGCATTCTCCACGACACATTGGGCACAAGATAACCTGTAGCTATATATGCGTTCTCGCAAGACCTGTGACCAATGAAAGGATAGTTTCATCATCCAGGTCCGGAGAGCAAAGGCGTCATCCCCTAAAAAGTGATAGGGCACTGGCTGGTCATCATTAAGGAATGGTTCTGGTTGAAGCATTCCAGATTTGTTCTCTTCTACAGCATCATGCATAGAATAGTTACTCCATGTTCCTCCATCCAACGCACCACCCTCTGCCCCAACATCCACATAGAGGAACTTGTAGGTAGCATCTGCCACTGCCATCAGTATAATGCTGTGGAAGCCCTTGTAGTTGTAGTAGTAAGAGCCAGCATTGGGTTGCTTCTTCATGGTATTGTGCTTGCCGTCCACAGCCCCCAGACAGTTGTGGTAATTCCATCTGGAGCTGAAACTGGCAGGAACTTCCTTCCACTCCTCTTCAGTTTTGGGACAGCGCAGCACTTCGTCCTTGTAGACCGCAATGATGGCTTCACACAACTTGGGTTGAACTTGCAGAAGGTACTTGCTTCAACCCTGAAGCTATACTGCAGACCTGGATAGGAGTTTCCAGTGGCTGAAAGGCGGAGGGTGGCAACCAGCTTGAGTCCAGCTTGGAGAGGTTTCCTCATGAAGGGGAGTGCTTCTGGAGGCATGGAGTTAACTTCTCAACCATCTCTTGGAACAGGTCAGCTGTGATTCCGAGGTAATTTTTGTAGCCCCTTTGATCATCCCAGTGGAGTTCAGTCAGTAGACGGTCATATTGTCCAAACTCGTGCCTTCTGGTCAACCATTCCCTGAGCAACACTTTCCTTTGTGTCTTTTTTCGAGGTGGGGTTGCCTTTTCTTGCTCTTCTGCCAGGTATAGGCATCTTCTCTTCTCTGCAATGATTTTGTTTATGACATTAAGCATGTTGTGTTTTGCAAAGCCAATCAGAAAATGACCAGGGGTTGGAGAGGCCCTGTTTTTATATGACGTGGCCAAGTCGGCACGATATCGACCGAATTACAAAAATTCATCGTGCCAATGCAGGAACTGCGCAAACTCTATGCAAACTATGCGTGAACTCGTCATGCTAGTTCGTGTCATTGTGGACAGTTGATGGGCACCCATTCGAGAATTATTCGTGAACTCGTCGTGAACTCATGATGAACTATGCGTGAACTAGCCGTGAACATTGCGGGAGCCTCCCAGTCTGTGCCACAAAATAGCACGACTTGCCACGACAAATTCGTGGCCAAAAGGTGTGCAAGTGACAGCCTGGCATAAGGCCCTATCAACCGCTGCTGCTCTCACTTTTCCCATGCCACACGCCACTTATCTCTCCATCGATGCCAGAAATATTGCTATTAGTGCAGTACTTGAGCAGTTGGTTAATAGCTTACCTAGCACATGGGCCTTCTCTAGTAGAAAATTCTCTAAGGAGGAATCTATGTACTTGACCTTTGACTGCGAATTGTTGGCGGGGAATGGGGCTGTCCATCACTTTTGCCACTTCTGAGAAGGTAAGCCCTTCGTGATTCACAGGTACCACACGCCACTGGTGCACACTTTCACTCGTCAGTTTAACGCCTGGTCCACCCATCAATGCCAACACCTCTACTCCGTGGCTGAGTCCAACTGCACCCTTCAACACTTCCATAGGAATATTAACTTTGTTGCCTTTGCCCTGTCAGCAAACACAGTGGCCCCCATTCACCTGTGATTGGATTACAATGCCTTCGCAGAAGTCCAACAAAAAATCCAGAGTACCAAGCATGTAGTACATACTGCGCATCCCTTCATTGGCAAGACATTGCCCTTGACGACTCCAATGACACCTTCCTCTATAATGGTAGTGTTGGTGGGCCCTGACATTGGATATCTGATGCCATGCGCTGACAGGCGTTTAATCTCAGCCCTTGCTTCTCAGATCCCTCATGCAGATCTACTGCACATATATCAAAGAGGACATTCACTTGGCACGGCATTACTAAGAATGCTTAGGATTGGGTCCTAACCTGTACTTCTTGCCAAACTTCAGTATTTCATTACCACATGGATTCTGAAGTGGGCAAGGTACCTCAACCTCAACTTTGTTTTTCCACATTTTCATCAATATAGTAGGTCCCTTACCCACATCACAAGGACACTATTACGTGTTTACCATTGTTGACCGATACACATGTTGGCCTAAAGTAATCCCCATGCAAACTACAATGCCTGACTCATATATATCTGCTTTACTATCAGGGTCAATTGCAAGGTTTGGTATACCTGAGTATACTACTTCTCTCTCTCAATTGTGTACATCATTAGAAAATCTCCTGCACATCACCCTACATGAGACATGTGCCTGCAACATAGCAGCCAATGGAATGGTTGAACCTTTTCATAAAACTCTCAAAGCAGCTTTGATGGACTGGTGCAGTTATAAGACCCCAAAGAAGCAACACAAACCAGCAGATTTGCACATAGGTACGCACGTTTTCTGCACAACAACACTAATAAGCCACTGTTAATGCCCCCCTACACGGGCCATTTCCTTGTGCTCTGTTGCACACTGAAGGCTTCCTTAAAGACCAGTCTAGGCAAAGAAGACTAAGTCGCCATTAATCACCTAAAACTGCATATCTCCTTCAAGATTACCTGCCAGGTGGGCCTCTCAAGAGCAGGGCATCCTATTTCACATGTATGTCTTTTATGTGAGGGGAGCCACATATCACACGTTTTGCATACATGTTTGGTCGATGTAACAGTATTACTTTTGCTTACATCTCTCGCTTCCCTTTGCACTGATAATATAAGCCTTTTTAAGCTTACTATATCATGTTTTTTACTGTTTGAATTTTGTGTCATTTTTACTCTCCACTATCAACAATATATATAAATTCCTTGTATTTTTTGATAAACACTGTCGCACTCATCTCGCCTTTCTCTTACAGCCTAACAGTTA
>NC_090728.1:17187471-17197471 GCF_036898095.1 Palaemon carinicauda | reverse complement strand
AATAATTTTTCTCCTAACAGAGGTAATAGGCAAAACATATATAATCCAGAGAAATTGAAAACATTGACATGCTTTTTTTGCAATAAGAAGGGGCACGTAAAGAGCATGTGTTATGCGTTTAGAAAATCCCAAAATGCTAATGTTAGGCCAGTGATGGGTGTGGAAGAGAGAGAGAGAGAACCGACCCCAACAACGTCCGCTGATCAATGACTACATGGTTGTTTTAATAAGTATTTGTCCTTCGGTAGTGTCTCTTCCGCAAATTCGTCCGAGAAAAGACGAGTACGTATTTTGCGTGATATTGGTGCAGCGCAATCTTTGATCCTAAGGGAGGCATTACCTTGTAATTTTGTACCGAAAAGTGGGGAATTTGTGTTATTGGCTGTTTTTCCTGATACTGTAAAGTCGTATGCTATTGAAAATTTTAATTTAATCTGCCCTTCCTTTGCAGGGAATGTGAAATTGGTCATAGTAGATAAATTCCCGGTTAAGGAGGTTGATGTTGTGTTAGGGAATGATGTGGCTATGAAGAATAATAATTGCCCGATATTGATAAACCCTGATAGTGAAGTAGCAGCAGTTACTCGTTCTAGTGCTAGAATTGTTGACGCTGCAGAGTCAACAATTGATGTAGATTTAAGTAGTTTAGATTGTAGTGATAGCCTAGCTGTAGATCTTGGAATGTTAACGGACAAGTTAAATTGGACTACTGAAGATCTAATCAAAGCCCAGAAAAAGGAGTTTCGGGAACTCCCTATCGAGTCAGGGGAGGTGTCTGATATGACTGGTCCCAAGTTTAAGATAATTAATAATATTTTATATAGGTTGAGTAGGCCTATGGGGGTGGATAATGTTGATTATGAAATTGTGAAACAGATAATGGTTCCCTTTGGTTACAGGAAGGAGTTAATGTCATTGGCGCACGAAAGTGGTTCGGCCGGCCATTTTGGAATTCATAAAACTTCTTGCAAATTGTTAGGGAATTATTATTGGCCGAAGTTGAAGGCAGATGTAAAGAAGTTTGTCAATAGGTGTGATGTGTGCCAGAGGGTCGGTAAACCCAATCAGCGGATTCCAAAATCGCCTCTATGTCCTATTCCTATAGTTTCCGAACCTTTTAAGGAAGTCATTATTGATGTGGTTGGACCATTACCGAAGACGCGTAGTGGTAATGAGTATATTTTGACAATCATGGATAGGATGTCTCGATATCCCGAGGCCATACCACTACGTACGATAAAAAGTGTTAAAATTGTAGATGTACTAATTGACATTTTTACCAGGTTTGGGATGCCTAAAATTATTCAATCGGATTGTGGTTCTAATTTTGTTAGCAGGTATTTCAGAGATAAAATGGCAGAATTAAATATAAAACATGTGACCTCTTTTCCATATCATCCAGAAAGTCAGGGAGCTCTGGAGAGATTTCATCAGACCCTGAAATCTATGGTAAAGAAATATTGTTTGATTAATGGTTCTGAATGGGATAAGGAATTACCTTATTTGTTGTTCGCTTTTCGTTCTGTCCCAAGTCAGTCTTTAGGTTTTTCGCCTTTCAACCTTGTGTTTGGCCATTGTGTTCGAGGTCCTCTTGATGTGGTTCGTGAGTCTTGGGAGGGAGACGTCCCTGAGGTTAATTTATTGGATTATGTGTCTAATCTAGGCGATAAATTAACCAAGGCTTGGAAATTTGCGGGTGAAAACTTATTATGTAGCCAAAAAAGAATGAAGTTCTTTTTTGATAGAAGGTCCAAGGCACGCGACTTTGAGGTAGGCGATAAAGTATTGGTTTTGTTACCCTTCCCAGGGAATCCATTGAAAGCTTCTTTTTCAGGTCCTTGGAAAATTTTGAAAAAAGTAAGTGAAGTTAACTATTTAGTGGAGACACCTCAAAGAAGGAAACCTTTTCAACTGTGTCATGTAAATATGTTGAGAGCTTATATGGAACGGGAAAAAGTCATTCCTCTGGCAACTATTGGGAATACGGTAGATTCTGAGAACAATAACCATTTTTCTTTTTCAGAGGGGGAGGGTATTGATGATAATTGTTTTAATGGATGTGAATGGCGGTCGGATAATAGAAAGTCTTTGGAAAAATTTTCGGGAGTAATTTCACATTTAGGTAAGGAAGAACAAAGGTCTTTGAAAAATTTAGTATCTAGTTATAAAGAATTATTTTCGGATGTACCGGGTAGGACTTCGGTCCTTGAACATGATGTAGAGGTAGGTAGCGCCACTCCGGTGAAACAATCTCCTTACAGGTTGAATCCCTTAATTAAAAAATGAGGTTGTAGCAAAGGAAGTGGATTATATGCTAAAACATGACCTAATTGAACCCAGTCAAAGTCCTTGGTCATCACCTGTTGTATTGGTAAAGAAATCCGACGGTGATTTCAGGTTATGTTTTGATTACCGTAAGTTGAATGAGTTATCTAAATCTGATTGTTATCCATTACCTCGAATTGAGGATTGTATTGATCGAATGGGGAAGGCCAAATACAATAGCAAATTCGATTTGTTGAAGGGTTATTGGCAAGTTCCTCTTTCAGAGTGGGCAAGGGCCCTGTCTGCTTTTGTAACACCACAGGGATTGTTTCAATGTAAAGTTATGCCGTTTGGTATGAAGAACGCGGCTGCCACCTTTCAGAGGTTAATGAATACTTTAGTCCATGGTTTAGAAGGATGTGTTGTGTATATTGATGATATTGTTATTTATAGCGATGATTGGGAAACCCATTTAAAACGTATTAGGGCACTATTTGAGGTGTTGAAAAAGGCAAATTTGGTAATTAATTTAAAGAAAAGCGATTTCGCAAAGGCGAAGGTGATATATTTGGGTCATGAGGTTGGTAATGGTAAAGTTGCTCCTAAGCAGGCCAATATCGAAAGTATTGAAAACATGGTAGTCCCTAAATGTAGGAGGGATGTCAGAAGATTCCTTGGTTTGAGTGGGTACTACCGAAGGTTTGTTAGGAATTTTTCGGATATAGCCGATCCGTTAACAAATCTCTTGAGAAAGAAGGTAGCATTTGTCTGGACGGATGAAACGCAAAGGGCTTTTGATAATTTAAAAAGAGTTTTAATTAATTTCCCTGTCTTGAGAGCTCCTGATTTTGACCTTCCTTTTTCTCTTGCCACGGATGCAAGTGACGTTGGTGTAGGAGCGGTGTTGTTGCAGAATGGCGAGCAGGGAGTTTCTCATCCTGTCGCATTCTTTTCAAAAAAATTGTCCTCCGCCCAACGTAGGTATTCAACTGTGGAGAAAGAGACTCTTGCGTTAATATTCGCTATTAATCATTTTCAGGTTTATCTCTCCTCCTCAGATACACCTATTAAGGTCTTGACAGATCATAATCCCCTGACCTTCATCAGCAGATACAAGAATAAAAATCAACGATTGATGAGGTGGAGTCTCATGCTGCAAGAATGGAATTTAGAATTTTCACACATCCCAGGAAAAGATAATATTGTTGCCGATTTTCTCTCTCGCAGCGTTGAATATTAGTTGATTGATAGAGGGCTATGCAGTTATTAAAGGTAGTATCTGTATCGTTCTAATTATGGTGTGTGTGCTGTTGAAGTGGGCACATAGTGAGTAGAAGCAAATGTATATTTAAGATTTATTAATCATGGTTTGTTTACAGAAGACTATAATGTTTTGGGTATAGTATATGGGATCTGTAAGGTTAAAAGGTGAGGTTGATCACTGGTACTTTCTAATGATTGATTAATTAGATGGGTCATGGGCTCACGGGTCTGTAGCACAACACAGCCGTTTTTTAGGCGCTACAGGCTGGTGTATGAGTGGTACCCTAGACTAAGTTAAGGTTAATCTACTAAGGTTTAGAGGTGTCAGGTACGATAAGGTTTATAATAAGCTAAGAAAAGAGATTGGCACTAATCTGGTATTCTGTATTTTCAGGCTAATAATTACGCTTCATCGATTTTGTTTGTTTGTTTGCGCAGGGGAGTCTTGTGGTGGTCTTTTCTGTGTCGTTCGGTGTGTGTGTATGTATTGGACACTATGGTGATAAGTGTGATATATAACACTGAAATAGACAGTGGTTTTTGTGATCAACATTTATTGATAGTGAGTGATGTGTATCCCTGAAAATGAACAGTGTATTGAGTGTGGAAAAGGTTATAGCTTCTGGACTATATATACAGAATCCGGTTTTTAGTGCAATGACTCTTAATCAAGTTTATTAATGATATGAGTGATGTGAAATTTCTAGGTTGGTTACCTATTTATCGAATGGTGATGTTTTGGTTTTCTGGTTTTGGAAAGTTTACTTGTGATTAATTTAGGTTTAAGTTTTTTTTTTTTTAATATTGGTTATATATTGCTATCCTTGTGAGCTGCAGACCTTGGTACTTGCCCCCCTCTTTCCTTTTGTTTTTGCAGTTTGTTTAATAATTATTTTTGAGCGTTGGTTTAATATTTAAAATTTTTGAGTGTTGGTTTAATATTTCATTATGTGATAACCTGTATGTTGTAATTCAAATCACTTTAAGAAAAAAAAAAAATTTGGGAATTTTTTTTTTGGTTGGGTGAGGAGGTGTAACATTATTGCTATATATTTCTAAATTATTTAAGTTTTTATAGATGTATAAGGTTAAATATACTGTAGACTTATTGTTTACCTTTTTTGATAGTTTGTCTTTTCACTGGTGGTTATGTTAGTGTTTATAATGGACTAACGGCTGTTTTATATTTTCAAGTAGTGTGGGTTAAGTGGCTGCGCTCCTGCGTGAACGGAGTTTTGGAGGGGCTCTTTTTGAGGATGGTTCCTTAGTGTGTTTCTGAGCCTCCAACCTTGTAGGGCACGACATTTGTGATTGGATCTATATTATTCCACGCCTTTGCAGAGCCACATTGTGAAGCTGTTGAGCTTGTTTTGGATATCCTTTCTCTGCAGCAAGGACGTTTCATCCTACAGTTTGTGTACTGCCCTTGGTTCAGTAAAAGCCAAGGGGACCTCTCTGTCCCAACGTAATAATATTTATACCTATTTAAGTATCGTGATCACGACCTGTGATAGTCAGCTGACGTCATTACTGGAGCTTGTGAAAGCCTTTCAATCAAACCAGCCATCGTCAACTAGATAGGGATATTTAGTTTGTATTTGTTAGGATGTTCTCACTTTTCGTTGGCCTTCTCCTTTCTGGACCCTCTCTCCATTTAGTATGCATGTGTTTATGACCTTTCTGTAATTGTGTAATTGTTTTCTTTTACAGGGAGTTAAGATTGAGTGTGTATCATTTATTAATGTATTATTGGGGTTCAGGTGTTATTTCTGTCTAGTTATTATGTATTAAAATTAAGGAAATTTTTGTGGTATTTTCTTTGTCCCCTTGAGTTGACTTTGCACTCGTATTGATGTTTGGTTACTATTCCACCTTTAGTGGACTTAGTACTGTATGTTGGTGAATACTATTTGATAAGTGTAGTGTTTTGAGTGGTGGTCAAAGCTAGCCATCACAATATATACATATATATATATATATATATATATATATATATATATATATATATATATATATATATATATATACATATATATATATATATATATATATATATATATATATATATATATATATATATATGTATATATATACATATATATATATATATATATACATATATATATATATATATATATATATATGTATATATATATATATATACATATATATATATATATATATATATATATATATATATATATATATATATATATATATATATGTGTGTGTGTATAAGATTGACTGACGGTCTGATACCATTCCAGCAATCAATCTTTAGGCTAATATGAATACCAACCGTTTTGTATAAACATATTTCTTTAATACTCATGGAGTCATAAACTATTGCAAGAGAATTCTGATGAGGTCCAATTTGTCCCTTTGTTCAGTAAATGGATGTAGTTTTCTTCTATCATGAAGTTATTTTCTTTTTCATTGTTAGGAGTCTAAAGAATGTTATATTTATGTGGTGCTCCTTGAAGGAAATATAATTGATGATATTTAAATATGTGAGCTATTCTTGCAACCTATATCTAAGAAATAACCATAGTAAACAGTATTTCAGTATTTTGGTATAAAAGTGAAACTTCCGTTCGCAGTTGCTCGACTGACTATTGTTTATGAGTTTAATAAATCAACTTTATACATTGTAAAAAGGATTGTAATATACAGAGCAATGCAATAATTAAAGTTCGTTCCATTAAAAAGTCTCCTTAACTTCCCCTGCCTACTGGAAGAAATTATCCTAGCTACCCATTTTCGACTCCTTTTTTTTTTTTTTTTTTTTTTTTTTTTTTATAGGGTCACTCAGATCTCATTTTTTTAAAAATAAGGGTGTTTGCATCCGTTCATATCGTCTCTTTAAGTGTAGGCTCACTTTTGAGAGGGTGATTTTTGCCAATTTTTTTTTCTTTGCTAAAAGTCTTCCTTTTGCCTATCAGAAGGCCGTGATATGTGTAGAATTCATCTCCAGCCTCTATAATGCCCCCCTGGTCATCAACGCCCCCTCCTATGTTAATAGTAAAAATACGAAATATCATTAGTAATTTTCAAATTTTTATAGTTTACCCCTTAAAAACTGTTCAAAGTCGTTTTCTCATATCAGTGACATCAAAGAAAATGGGCTCAGGGGTGACTATGATTTTATATCCAATATTTTTGTCATCAGACAAAAATCGTAATTTCTCGTTTTTTCTTTTTCGGGAGAGGGGTGTATTTCTTTGCTTGTCCTGCTCTTATGCCTTAAGTAATATAATATTTTGATGTTTTAGGCCATCAAGTGACATAATACCTAGAAAAACACAGAAGGTTTTTTCCCTAAATCGAAATTTTAATTTTTGGTGAATATTTATTTCTAGGTATCCCTCCATCACCAGCTGGGCTTTCACTAAAGTTATTGCTCGTTTTTTTCTTGCTGTGTGCTTATTTACTGTTCGATTTTGATAAAACTTTGTGTGCTTGTTCCAGGTGGATAAACAAACATAATGTCAGAGCGAATTTCAATTCAAGACATTAGTTTCTCACTGGTCACCAAATAACTTTTAAGTCGCTAGCTCCGATTTTCACATTTTTATTCATAAAATCCTTTATTTTCCCTGTAGGATGATAAAACTTACAGAGGATATGCCTTATTATAGTGCTAATAATGCCTGAAAATTTCATTAGCGTGTCTTGATTAGTGTATTTCTGGGAAATATTTTTTACGATTGGCACCCCTTGAAAGGTGAGCCTACCCCTTAAAAATTTCTACTAGCCAAAAATTGTTTTTTTTTTTAATGATTGAAAGACTAATTATATCTAAAACTTCCGAATAACTAAATAAATCACTTTAAGAGATGATAATTGTGCCGTGCTTAGAGGTCACTAAAATATTTCTAATCAATATCAGATACTTATAATCATTCAAAAACTATGTTAAAAACTGGCCGTTTTCATGAAAAGATTAAGGTCAGAATGTTTTTTGCGTGGAATTTTACTTTGCAATGATTCGGGGAAAAAGAAAACAATTGCATTTTGATAGAAAAATTAGTTATTCATGTAATATAGCAAGATTAATGATATTCACTATGTGTAAAAAAAATAATATCGTGCAATAATGGCCCATAGTAGTTATTAATAGCTTCCGTGATGTTCACCCATAAAGTGTGGAATGTGATTGAGCACCTGCACCGATGATAGACATTTATAGTCCCAGACTTTGTTTTATTGATAATAACGACCTAAATCATTCCTGTTATTGCAGTCCTTTGTCAGTATATTTATAACAAATTTGGCACTTATCACTCACATAAAATTTCTAAATCTTGGTGAGTTTCGGAACTCTATTGTATAATTTAAGTTTTCTCTCTTTCTCATTATATATATATATATATATATATATATATATATATATATATATATATATATATATATATATATATATATATATATATATATATGTGTGTGTAAATACATATATATATATATATATATATATATATATATATATATATATATATATATATATATATATATATATATATATACATACATATATTGCACATTTAGACGTCTAAATGTGCAAAATTTATCATTAATTGAATGCCAAGTAACAAACTACCAATTAGCTACGATGGTGAAGATGAGTTGATTTCAATTCTAAGTACAAAACACCTGAATTCGACAGGTATAAGAACAGAAGAATTGTCATTGACTTTTTTATCTTTCTTCGTGGCCAAGTGGTTTAGTCACTATCTATACAAGCTTGCCGACCAGGGTTCGATTCCCGGCCGGACCCAAGCTCTTGTCTTTGTGTGATTTCGCCTGGGGCTCTGATCCCGAGGTCGTTAAGAGAATCCAGACATTAATGTATCAAAAATATATATGGCTTATTTGAATATATATATATATATATATATATATATATATATATATATATATATATATATATATATATATATATATATATATATATATATGTATGTATGTATGTATATATATACATAAATATATATATATATATATATATATATATATATATATATATATATATATATATATATATATATATTATATAACGCCAGATGAATTACGTAATCTCTTGAGCTCCAAACTAATATGCTTATTTCTATATAAATCTGATATACTTACTTCGGTTCCTAGTCAGGGAATCGAGAGAAATACTGAGAAAAAATATTTGTCATCCAAATAATAAACTCTTTAAAGGAATTAATGTATTTTATAAAAAGTTAACAATAATTAAAAAAAACAATGAACACCAAAAAGTAAATCAATAAATATATTAAATCTGCACTGAACTTTAGACTAAGACAAAAGAGAGCCACTTGGTAAAAGAATTATAAAATCACTAATTTCACTAGAAATTAATTTATAAAAAATAATTAAATTTTGATAGATAATGAAAAGAGTTAACACTTTAACATAGAATAATGAAAGTTACATGTATGTAAATGTTACACTTATGTCTTTTGGTCCACACAAGGTTACAGAACTGTTCAGAAAAAATTTCAATGCCGTTCACTGATTAGTTTAGATCTCTAAGGAACAGTTACCCAAAATTTTGTTAAAATATCGTCACATTAACACACTACACTTGAATTAACATCTAATAATTTCACCAACATTTGAACAATACTATACACAATGTAACTTCGGTAGAAATCTATTTTCACATTTGAGAGGACACACACTTGAGAGGAGAGAAGGCAGGCGACATGGATTCTTTCCAAGGGATCTGCCTTGTCTTTTCTGCAGCTTATGCATTCGTAAGGTCTATATATATATATATATATATATATATATATATATATATATATATATATATATATATATATATATATATATATATATATATATATATATATATGTATATATATATATATATATATATATATATATATATATATATATATATATATATACATATATATATATATATATATATATATATATATATATATATATTATATATATATATATATATATATATATATATATTAACTTAATTCAACTAAAAATTTCCAGTAAATAAATCTCTCAGCGTAGGGGCATGGCTCTAGCGGCCTAAGGTTGCCAACATATAAATTTGAGGTAGTGGTACTAACCTTGCTTGCAAGGCAACTCTCTTTCAGTTAACTCCGAACACCTTTCTCTCGAAGAAAAAAGAGTAAATCTAATTTGAGAATTTTCACACACTTTCTAACCAAACGGAAACATAGAATTGATATAATCCCTCGTTCACATACCTCCTGTGTGTATTATAGCATGCCTAAAGATTACATAAGACTTCATAACAAAACTACATGATATAAAAACTTAATTCTTTAAAATACCATAAATTTGCATATACTGCATTAAATAAAAACACAACTAAATAAATGACGAAAGTTTTATATAATTTCCATACATTGCTTAAACCTTAAAGAGTGGAACTCCCATTACGAGCTGGCTATACATCTCTTGAATACAAAAT
>NC_090728.1:17179971-17182471 GCF_036898095.1 Palaemon carinicauda | reverse complement strand
ATATACATTGTATATATTTATATATATATATATATATATATATATATATATATATATATATATATATATATATATATATATATATATATATATATATATATATATATATATATATATATATATATATATATATATATATATATATATATATATATATATATATAGAGAGAGAGAGAGAGAGAGAGAGAGAGAGAGAGAGAGAGAGAGAGAGAGAGAGAGAGAGAGAGAGAGAGAGAGAGAGAGATAGTGTGTGTGTGTTTATTTACCTAATTTTATATTCTGTATATAAATCTTCATTAACTTTGCTATTCTAAACAAGCAAATGGCCATCACTGAATTTATCTATTGATTGCTTCATTTTATACTGAATCCATAGCCAGGTACATCCAACAACTTAGCAAAGGATGGGGGACGAGTTGGAATGGGAGAAAAACGCAATAATTTCCACTATGTGACCTTTAAAAGGGTTAAGTAACGGGGATCATGAGCATCAGTAATCATCTATAAAATTATGATAATAAATTCATGTAAACACAGAGGCAACTGATTAATGATAAACAAAGCTACTCACAAGACTAGTAATTGTTTGGACCTTGTATACACTGACTCCTCTGGCGTAAAAACTAGTAAGGTTGGTTCTCCAGTTGGGACATCTGATCATGCCTTGATTTCATTAGTAGTGAATACTTAGCAGACTGTCCCTGATATATTATTCTCTTTTCAAATCCCAAGCAGACTGGAATGGGATTTTGCATGATCATCTGTGCTTGAATTGGTAACAATTATAAAGTAGTGTAGATCCTGTTGTCCCTTTGAATGAGAATCTAGTCAACATAATTGATAGGCGTATCCCCTCTCGTGTGCTAATGTACCGAGAGAGGGAGAAACCGTGGTTCAATGATGATTGTAGACGTGCTTATTTGGAGAAGCAGGAGGCCTATCACTTTTGGAAGGGTAACAGATCAGATTTGACCTGGAACAATTATACGCAGCTTCGAGCTTTTGCTCAGAGAGTTTATGCCTCAACTGAAAAGGAGTAAAATTTAACCATAAAAGAAACCCTTTCTGGTACATCTCAGGAACATAAATGGTGCTCTTCCCTTAAATCTGCACTCTTTGGTGTAGATGCAACAGTTCCTCTTTTACTTAAAGCAGATGGCTCAGTCACTCACTTTCCAAAGGAAAGGGCAACCATTTTGGCTGATGTTTTTGACCGTAAACAGAGTAATAAAAAACTTGAACTTCCTCATTCCTGTTTTCCTGCGGCTAAACTAACTAGTTTAGCCTTTTGATTTCGTGAGATTAAAGCTCTGTTGATGGACCTTGATGCTTATGGAGGAGTAGACCCAAATGGTATTTTTCCTTTGTTTTTTATAAAGACAACAGATTTCTTAGCTCCAAAGTTATCTGTTATTTTGCGCAAGTTATCAAAAAAAGGAGCTTCTAGCACTTTTTGGAGAATTGGTAATGTTACTCCTTTATATAAATGTGTTTGTTGTAGCTCAAGACCCACTGATTACCGCCCAATTTCCGTAACTCCCATATTATGTAAAGTTTTTGAACGTCTTCTGGCAAAACGTCTTGATTGGTTTGCTGAAGGTAATCATCTACTCCCTAGTTTGCAATTTGGTTTTCGTAAAGGCCTTGGAGCATGTGATGCCCTTCTTACAATCTCCAATGCTGTGCAGAAATCCCTTGATTATGGTCAGGAAGTTTGTATGATTGGCCTTGATTTTAGTGCTGCCTTTGACCGTGTTAATCATGAGGCCCTTGTTTTCAAACTGAAACTGTTGGGAGTGTGTGGGTCGTTTCTTAGCATTATTATTGATTTTTTAAGTAATAGATCTCAAAGAGTTGTTGTTGATGGGCACCATAGTGAGTATAGGAATGAAATATCCTGTGTTCCACAGGGTAGTGTTCTTGGCCCATTACTTTTCATACTATATACACATGACATATGGTTTGACCAAGAAAACAAGCTTGTTCATATGCAGAAGATGCTACTCTCTTTGCATCAATTCCATCCCCTGAATGTAGATCTAGGGTTAGTGAATCCCTTAATAGAGATTTAGCGAAAATTAGTGCATGGTGCAAATTATGGGGTATGAAGTTGAATCCTAATAGAACTCAAAGTATGATTGTAAGTAGGTCAAGGACGGTGGCTCCTCAACATCTGGATCTCAGTATTGATAATGTTTCTTTAAACTTGTATGACTCTTTAAATCTTAGGTGTGATTCTCGACAGCAAATTTACTTTTGAGCAACACTTTAGGTCTGGATCTTCTACAATTGCACAATAAATTGGCTTATTGAGAAAATATTACAAGATTTTCGGTGATCAATATATTCTGAAGAAGTGTTTCAATTATTTTATTCTACCTTGCTTTGAGTATTGTTTTCCTGTCTGGTGTTCAGCTGCTGATTCTCATCTTAATTTGTTGGATGGAAACTTACGGTCTATTAAATTTCTTATTCCTGATCTAGATATTAATGTTTGGCA
>NC_090728.1:17162471-17167471 GCF_036898095.1 Palaemon carinicauda | reverse complement strand
AACAAAAAAGAGCAAGCTGTACATAAATATTTTACACAAATAAAATCTAATCTAGAATCGGAAAAGGCCTAATTAGCCAATTTTCAAAAGAAAACTAGAAATTTCTTAGTTCAGTTTTCCTTTGAAAATGGCCTTATTAGACGTTTTCCCATTATAACTTGGATTTTATTTGTTTACAGTATTTATGTACAGCTTGCTCTTTATTGTTTTACTCTCTTTTACCCAGGAATATGATTATGAACACAAAGATGTTTGAAACGATATTTGTTTTTAATTAATGGAAATAAATTTATAAATGTTTGGCGTTGTCGTAAATCTCCAGTCCCTTAATGATAAGACGCGTTAGTGATGTTCATAATTGAGAGGTGAATGTGATACCCTTGTCGAAAGTAATGTGCTCTCGGATGCCAAATCCTAAAATCCATCCAGAAAGTAAAACAGTTGTACATGAGGCACATGTTGCGTGTTGCATGGGGATGGCTTCAGGCCTGTGAGAGGAGCAATCAGTAACTGTGAAAATGTAACATTATTCTTGTGATGTGGGTAGAGGCCCATCCACGTCAGCGTGAATGTGGGAAAAAGAATACTGATGTTGATGAAAAGTACCTGCCATTAAATCGGTGTCAAGGTACTTTTAAAGTTTAACATGAAAAACCTTCTCATACTCATTCCTTGGCATTTTAAGTAATGCCATGCTAAATGAACTTTAACTGCGCTAGCTGTGCAGTAGATCGGTTTTAGGGGTGGGAGAGATCATGAATCAACTGAAAAATGATTTGGTGCATGGAGGCAGGTATCCATGGATGTGGCTGACCAGTTTTAACATCACATCTGGGGTTATTTTAGTCAACAAAGGCAAGCTCTATGCAATGGAGAGACTTGTAGGATGCCCCGCATGTTTCATACTTAGGGTCCTTTCGTTGGGCTTTTCCCAAAGCTATGTAATCCATTCCCAGCGCCAACGTATTTCTGTAATGTCGAATGTAGGCGTGCCATTAGGGCAAGTGGTCTGTATGAATAGTGAAGTACACACCATCTATGAAGTGGCGGAAGTAATGGACTGCCAAATACATCATAGTGGTTCACTCTTAAAGGTGGAATAGCTATACTCTGCCATGGAAAATTCCCTACTAAAAAAGGCTAATGGGCAGGATGATTGATCATTAATTCGAGAACCACTCTTACAGCGACATCGCTGCAGTTAGTTAGCAAGCTGATGTGGAGAGCAAAGCCTGTGGGAGTAGGTGATAAAGGTATGGACGAGTAGGAGCTGGCAATAACTAAGCGCTTAGTTGCTGTGTGTCAGCCAGGAGGTGGAAATTAGCGAGAAAATCTTTACCAATGAGAGACAGTGTAACATCGGCAACAATGAAACTCCACCGGTACTGGGTGCCCTCAAAAGACTACTCTTTGTATCTTGTAATCATGGGTGTGGATAGCAGATCCTTTTATGGCCACTAGATGAACAGAAATAATTTTGCAATGATAAGTCTGATGGCCGATGCAGTGTAAAAAAAAAAGTTTATGAGCCATACTTTTTTATGTGTATGCTGCACACATATTACATATCAACAACCAGCGTATATGCCCGTGGGTGAAGTTGATGGTGTTCAAGGCCAATAAAAAGAGGTCAAACAGTAAGAACTATCACATTCTTTATTCTCTCGGACTCTGACATTGCGCCGGCCTCAACTAGTGATTCTGTGATGGGCCACGGCCTTGTATATTAAGGAATTATTGTTATTTTCCTTTAAGTAACTCTTGCTCTTTACTATTTAATCTGATACTTCAGTTATCAGAAAATTTCATAGAATGCCCAAAAATTTTGTTGATAAGATAATATTACTATAGAATTAGTGCAGCAGTCTAATGAAGGAAACACGGTTGTAGTTGTTACTTTCAATAATGAATATAATTTCTACTTAACTGACTACAAACAGAAATAACCCTCATTTATTATAAAATTCCTTGACTGTATGAATTAATTGCAGACATCTAAACAATTTGTCCTACTCTTCATTTTAATAGGCTTAGTTAAGTGCCTCAGTCTAAAATATATAGAGATCTTTGTAAATAGTTCAATAATGTCTTCAGGTACCTTTACTTCTGAGCGTTGCAATTTAGAAACTAAAATATTCCAGCATGATTATCTTTCTAAGGGTTTGGACCGGTGAATTGTGTTAAAGACTTCTCGTAGGACAATCACGTGTTAAGAAATTTCCTATATAGGGCATTCAACATCTATATGCCCCCTGTGGCCGCGGGGGCATAAAAACAATTAGAATAGCGCCAACATTATCCCTGCGTGTCGTAAGAGGCGACTAAAAGGGACGGGACGAGGGGGCTGGGAACCCCCTCTCCTGTATAAAAATCCTACGAGGCATCAACAAAGATATGGTGCTGGGGGGAGAGTGACTGCTCCCCGCACTCTAGTTTTGGGGTGTTTGAATGTGCGTGGATGTAGTACGATAGAGAGTAAAAAATGTGAGATTGGAAGTATGTTTAGAAGTAGAAGGATGGATGTATTGGCCTTGTGTGAGACAAAGATGAAAGGAAAGGGTGAAGTGATGTTTGGTGAAATGTCTGGTAGAGTGTCTGGGATTGAAAGTGGAAGAGCGAGAGAGAGTGTGGCTCTATTGCTGAGTGAATGGATGACAGGTAAAGTAGTGGAATGGAAGGAGATATCATCTAGGTTAATGTGGGTAAGGGTTAGGTTGAGTAGGGAATGTTGGGCATTTGTCAGAGCGTATGGGCCAGGTAGTGAGAAAAGTGAAGAAGAGCGGGATGAGTTCAGGAGTGAATTAACTAGGTGTGTAGAAGGACTGGGTAGAAGGAATTATGTAGTTGTCATGGGTGATTTAAATGCTAGAGTGGGCGCTAGAGAGGTAGGTGTCATTAGGAAGTGTGGCGTACCAGAAGAAAATGAGAGTGGTGAGAGACTGGTAGATATGTGTGTTGAACAAGAGATGGTAATAAGTGCTAGCTTTTTTAAAAAGAAAGATAAAAATAAGTATACATGGGTAAGAGTGGCAAATGGAAGAGTAGTAGAAAGGGCATTAATGGATTATGTATTGATAACTAAAAGAATGTTTGGAAGATTGAAAGACGTGCACGTGTTTAGGGGTATGGCTAACGATGTGTCTGATCATTTTTTGGTGGAAGGAAAATTAGTTGTAGCAAAAGAGTGGGGGAAGAGAGTAGGTGGATGTAAAAGGGAGCTAGTGAGGGTTGAAGAGCTAATAAAACCGGGGGTAAAAAAAAAAAAATTCAGGAAAGGTTGAAAATGGCATATGACGAGGTGAGAGTAAGAGAAACTGGTAATTTAGAGGAGGAGTGGAAGTTAGTGAAAGAAAATTTTGTTGGGATTGCAAGTGATGTATGTGGCAAGAAGGTTGTTGGAGGCAGCATGAGGAAGGGCAGTGAATGGTGGAATGAAGGAGTGAAGGTAAAAGTGGAAGAGAAAAAGGGGGCTTTTGAAGAATGGCTGCAGAGTAATAGTATAGAGAAGTATGAAAAATATAGAGAGAAAAAAGTGGAAGTAAAGCGCAAGGTACGTGAGGCAAAGAGGGCAGCTGACCTGAGGTGGGGTCAGGGATTTGGTCAGTCATATGAAGAGAATAAAAAGAAGTTTTGGAAAGAAGTGAAGAGAGTAAGGAAGGCTGGTGCAAGAATTGAAGAGACAGTGAAAGATGGAAATGGAAGGTTGTTATAAGGAGAGGAGGCAAGGAAAAGGCGGGCGGAATATTTTGAAAGTTTGCTGAATGTTGAGGATAATAGGGAGGCAGATATAATTGCTGTTCCAGGTGTTGAGGTGCCAGTGATGGGAGATGAGAATGAGAGAGAGATTACAGTAGAGGAAGTGAGTAGAGCACTAGATGAAACGAGAGTAGGAAAAGCATCTGGTATGGATGGTGTGAAAGCTGAGATGTTGAAGGAAGGGGGTGTGACTGTACTTGAATGGTTGGTGAGATTGTTTAATATGTGTTTTGTGTTGTCAATGGTACTAGTAGATTGGATTTGAGCATGTATTGTACCACTATATAAGGGTAAGGGAGATGTGCATGAGTGTTGTAATTCAAGAGGTATTGGTTTGTTGAGTGTAGTTGGAAAGTGTATGGTAGAGTAATGATTAATAGGATTAAGGATAAAACTGAAAATGCAATCTTGGAAGTACAGGGTGGTTTTAGAAGAGGTAGGGGTTGTATGAATCAGATTTTTACAGTTAGGCAGATATGCGAGAAATATTTAGCAAAAGGTAAGGAGGTATATGTTGCGTTTATGGATCTGGAGAAAGCATATGATAGAGTTGATAGGGAAGCAATGTGGAATGTGATGAGGTTATATGGAGTTGGATGAAGGTTGTTGCAAGCAGTGAAAAATTTCTACAAAGGTAGTAAAGCATGTGTTAGAATAGGAAATGAAGTGAGTGATTGGTTTCCGGTGAGAGTGAGGCTGAGACAGGGATGTGTGATGTCGCCGTGGTTGTTTAACTTGTATGTTGATGGAGTGGTGAGAGAGGTGAATGCTCGAGTGCTTGGACGAGGATGAAAACTGGTAGGCGAGAATGACCATGAATGGGAGGTAAATCAGTTGTTGTTTGCGGATGATACTGCATTGGTAGCAGACACAGAGGAGAAGCTTGATCAACTAGTGACAGAATTTGGAAGGGTGTGTGAGAGAAGGCAGTTGAAAGTTAATGTGGGTAAGAGTAAGGTTATGAGATGTACGAGAAGGGAAGGTGGTGCAAGGTTGAATGTCATGTTGAATAGAGAGTAACTTGAGGAGGTGGATCAGTTTAAGTACTTGGGGTCTGTTGTTGCAGCAAATGGTGGAGTGGAAGCAGATGTACGTCAGAGAGTCAATGAAGGTTGCAAAGTGTTGGGGGCAGTTAAGGGAGTAGTAAAAAATAGAGGGTTGGGCATGAATGTAAAGAGAGTTCTATATGAGAAAGTGATTGTACCAACTGTGATGTATGGTTCGGAGTTGTGGGGAATGAAAGT
>NC_090728.1:17152471-17157471 GCF_036898095.1 Palaemon carinicauda | reverse complement strand
GTTGATGATATCTTATCAATTTGTAAGGTAAAAAAGTGGGCAGGGGTGGGAAATATATTGAAAAAGACAGAAAATAGATGGGCATTAAAAATAAGAGAAAGGTCCCTAGATATTGCATGAAAAGCAGGTGAAGGAATTGATGGCGATGGATATACGAACTAAGAAAATTTGCTGGTATAAACTGACATAAAAAGACAGTAAACAGACGTGAGTACAAGGACATTCATAGGGCATTTTTTATTATATATATATATATATATATATATATATATATATATATATATATATATATATATATATATACAGTACTTTATATATATATATATATATATATATATATATATATATATATATATATATATATATATATATATATATATATATATATATATTACATAGAAGATAGATAGATAGATATATGTATGATCTAAGTGTTTCTTTTTCTCTCGTTTGAATGGACCATCGTTAAAGGAAATCATTTGATATCATGTATAGGCCTACATTCATACTCATTCTCACATATAAAATCCTAAATGATCTTTTCAGGCAGCAAATCTCATGAAACATCAGCTGTTTGCTGTCGCGAACCCATAACCCAGTCATTCCCTTTTATTTTTGTGGGGGGTGGGGCAGCAAATATTTCTGGAGGTATGATCGATAACTCATATACCAATAAATAATGTCGATTGAAAGTTTAGAGGATTATTTAGATATATATAGATTTTGTTTCTGCCATTTTCCTGTCCGTGCTTTCAATAGTCATGCCTTGGCTGTCACTTTTCTTCGTAATTGGTGACTCTTACAAATCCCCAAATGATTTTCACAGGGTTTGATGGGTGTTATATGAACTGCATTCATGCCAATTTTCATATTGATACTTGTCATAAAAAAAGTCAGAGTAGTCAATTTTCTCTATCTGCGTGAGTCCGATTTTTGGCGGAGCCGTAAAGTACTCGTAGAATACTCAACATATCTGAATAAATTTTTCAGCGAATTATGGAATGGATGTTTACTTTGTCCATACACATTTTCATGTTGATATCTACCATAGATAAGCCATGGTTATTTTTGGCGGTGGAATAAATTGTTCCTGAAATAATTCATATATGCAAATGAAACATTCATGGATTGATGTGAAACATAGCTTCTCTGTTCTTGTCAAATTTCATGATAATATTTACAATTAAAAAGACGCAGTTATCATGTAAGCCTTCTGAAATATGCTGTTAAATGTAGCACATTTCAGTGAACTGCATGATAGTGAGGGACATCAAAGAGGGAGGGGTTTTGAATTTATTAAAAAATTTGGCCACTGGCCTAAATTTATAATGAAAATCGTTTACATTAACAATTGCAAGAGTTCACTTTCATACACGTTTCAATCAATAATCCCTCATTGAGTTTTCTTTTTTTACTCAAATTCTTTGATTAATGAATCAAGAACGCCGATCTCATAAACAGTATCCTTCTCGAGTTGCAGCTCGTTATTACTATCCAGAATACTGGAGAGGAATGGGGGAAAAATTGTATATGGGATCATCATCATCATCATCAACTCCTCCTACGCTTATTGACGCAAAGGGCCTCGGTTAGATTTCGAAAGTTGTCTCTGTCTTGAGCTTTTATTTCAATACTTCTCCAATCATCATCTCCTACTTCGCGTTTTATAGTCATAAGCCATGTTGGCCTGTGTCTTCAAATTCTTCTTGTGCCTTGTAGAGCCCTGTTAAACGTTTGGTGAAATAATCTCTCTTGGGAAGTATGAAGAGCATGCCTAAACCATCTCCATCTACCCCTCATCATGATCTCATGGGATACATAAACAAAATTTTGCATATGTTACTTGCTTTATTGCATTGTGATTCAGAAAAAAAAGTTAGAGTACCATAAGTAGTATTTTTTTCGGGGGGGGGGGGGGAGGGGGCGGGGGACGGGAAATTGGTTTTGAAATCTGAACCAAAGGTATGCTATTTCTTTTGTCAGATTAAGTGGTGAGAGGTGTCAGGGATAGATCAGTGGAAGAAAGTATAAAATATATGACACAATGTTGATGGTTGATAATAAGGGAAATACTTTAGAGAAACTGGAACAAAGAGTTTCAATCTTCTTGCAAGAATAAACAGAGGAGGTTAGATATGACTTAGATCAAGATTTAAGAGTAAACATGAACTAGTAAATTGGAGCAACCTATGGTTACTTGAATGGTGGAATAATATAAATTGATGAATTGGCACAGAGTTTTTAAAACTAAAGTAACACGTGGCAGCAAAATCAGAAAACGTGATTTTTAAGGGCCATATGAAGGTTGCAGAATATTTGCACATGAATAAATAAAGCCAGGAGTCGTTCCTGAAAATAAAAGTGGGAATTTAAGAAACAATTTACATGTTAGCAAAAGGTCTCGTTTAGTTGCATTGCATATACAGTACATGATGCATAAATATACGGAAACATATTAATGGGGAAATGGTTGTATCAAACGAAAGGATGAATTAGAATGTTCATCCGTAAAGAAAGGGAAATCATAGGTTAGGTGGGGAGTAAAGTATATAATTCCTAAATTCTTCACAAAGAGAGTGTTGGTTCGATAGTATGAAAAACATATTGGGATAAGTAGTGAATAATGAAATATAATGGGAAAAAAAACCAGCAGTAGTGAATGACCAGATCACGATGCATTGGTGGTTGCATGACTCAAAAAACTCACAATAGGAAGCTGTATTACAGAGGATTTTCAGTAATATCGTCATCCCCTTTCCTGTCAACTAAAGATACAACTGCTCCGGCTAAAAGATACATGAAGCAGCAGAGCAGTATCTGCTGCTATTACATGCCCCGTTGGTTGACGCCATCATTCATATGGTGACATATTATATTAACAACACCTACGCTGCAATCCATTTCAGACACCATCATCCCTGTCCTTTGCAAAAATGTTTTAGACTTACAGTCGGATTAATATGGCAATTTAGCACAGCTCATTTTAGACTCCCCAGAATTTATGCCACTACAGTATATTGCCTAGTGTGTTTGATTAATAAGTACAATATACTCTTGGCTTAGAAGGCGAAGCTGTAAGACCAGAAAAGAAAATTGGATAGAGAGAAGAAAAAGTTGAAGCCATGTGGCAATGACGTGTAGACATTCACGCCCACTTCCTCCCTTCCTTTATTCCCTGCCACCCTATTCCCCCAGATCATTGCCTTCCACTTGCCATTCCATCATATATATCGTTATATTCTTTTTTTTTTTCTCTCTCTCTCTCTCTCTCTCTCTCTCTCTCTCTCTCTCTCTCTCTCTCTCTCTCTCTCTCACTTGTGTTGAATTGTCCGTGAGATATGAAGCCATGCACACTTTGCTTGCGTATAATAATAGAAAGTATACACTGCGTATGGTGGTATCGTTTATGCAAACACAGGTGATAAATGTTGTAAGTTATTTGACCGTTGTTTTGGATAAGGGGGAAAAAATCTCAAAATCATTGATAATGTTCGAACAGGAAACCAAACAAGTAGTTTATTTCAACATATGAATGATTGTAATCATACCCTTAATTTGTAACAAGCAAGAGGTACTGTATTATCAGGATACAATAAAACAGAATATTATAAAATCCTTTTTTACCAAAAAAAAAAAAAAAACGTACCGAATTGATAAACAGTGCCCATGATTTTATAAACTTGACGAGCTGCTGTAAACAATGTCGCTAGACAATTGTCATTTTAAAAATAAGTGTGTCATAACATTTTTTTTCTTTTTGTATTCTATTTTTTTTCTTACCATCGCAAATGTGACTATAAAACTGTTGGTAACTCTGTACTTATTGGCCTGGAAGTAGGCTTTTCACTGTAACTGAAAAGCAGCGTTCTTTTCCCCAAGTGTATATTCAAGACAAGAATAGCAGTCAAATGCTCCGAATGTATTAAATTCCATCCAACTATCTGGTTGCATGAAAACTTAATTTTTCTGTTAGTGTAGTTAATTGCCTTTATGTGTCTGCGTGTGTACTGTTTGTGTGTGTGTGTGTGTTTGTGTGTGAGAGAGAGAGAGAGAGAGAGAGAGAGAGAGAGAGAGAGAGAGAGAGAGAGAGAGAGAGGAGGAGCATCGTTGTGCCATTGTATGAATTAGTAAGAATATTTATTCCTTATATGCATGTATTATCTCAACTATGTGTCACCTTGTTTGGTTGCCCGCTCTATTGTAATTTATTCAGTAAGGCTAGACGAAATCAAGAATTGTTGTAAAAGATGATGACCTAAAAAAAAAAAAAAAAAAAAAAAAAAAAGATTTCATCAGGGATACACATAGAACTGCAGATTATCCACTAATCCTTGTGTTTTTTAATAGAGTCTCAATCAGAAAACCGGTTGTGAATAGCAAAAATATCAATAGCAATAAAATCTATCTTCAGGTAATATTATATATGTTATGTAAGCCTGAATTTATTTCAACCAAACTACTAATTGCATAAAAATCTTGATAATTTATCATGTAATGGATTATATATCAGTCGAAGTAATGCTTATGAAAAAAGTCCAGAATCCAATACAATAGGGTTATAGATAAACAAAAAGAGAGATGAAATATAATGTCATTACCTACGGATTCGCGTGTTTTGTACTGCGTTATTAGGGACAGAGGTTTTTATAGTTATGTTATGCTCATTTATCGTAATTAATCTGGAACTAAAATGGTCCAAATTTTAATCATCATGAAGATGGAAGCGAATGACTTCATATCAATGCCGCCTTTAGATTAACAGGGAATTAGCAATTCCGTTTTGTAAGCCGGTAGAGTAAACATGTCTACTTTTGCAGATCGAGCAAGCTCTAGTTAAGAAGACGCAATTTGAATATTAAATATCTCTATATCAACCTATTATATAGATTTTATATCAAAATTTTCCTTTGATTGCTCAATTCTCATAAATCCTTTAATTTTCTTATTTATATCAGCATGTACTGTAAAGAGCGTGGGATCGTGACCGTTCAGCACCTTTT
>NC_090728.1:17134971-17147471 GCF_036898095.1 Palaemon carinicauda | reverse complement strand
GCACAACAGCATGCGAAGTACAGTAGTTGCTATTTTTGTAGTGCAGTACACACTGCATTAACAGAAACTACTGTACAGAGCTTGTAATAACACTAAAGTTCTTCATCATACCTAATTTTATCTTGTACAGCCTTTTGTTGAGACCGTAAAATATATAGAGAGTACGTTCTTTCTGTATATTTTCTATCCCGTATATTGAAACTTTATCTTAAGGTGTGAACTACACCTTAAATTCCCGTTTAGGAAATTACATAAGGTATTCTAGAATAGAATTATCCTTAGTTTTAATATCTCGGGAGGCTTCAGGAATTGGCTGGGCAGGAAATACAAGTATGTGTCTTTCCTTCTTTCTTTTATAGCTTTTCTATATAAGCTAAATGTCTCAATATAAGTGAAAGCCTTCACTTGATACTCATGGATTTTTTTTTCTCTTTACAGGAGGACCATCCGAAGTGCGGGAGTGTGTTCTGTAATGTCCGTAATAAGAACTTCTGTGGACATCAATATTGCAGGAGGCACGCACCATGCGCAGCCTCCAGAGGTGATCTCCGCTATTGGGACCTTCAGGTTTGTACAGTTTGTTCTAACCTGATTACCGAGGCTTTTGACGACCCTAAGTCGACGGAGTCAAGGGATGCTGCCAGGGAAACGTTACGATCCTGGGTGAGGGGTTTTCAGAAAAACACCTCAGGTTACTACCTTCCAAATGAGAGGATAAGGGCCTACCTTTTCCCTAAAGCATCGGCTGATGCAATCATCCCCCAGCCTCAAGTGGAGATACCAACTGCCCAGAATCCGGTAGATTCTGAAGTCTCGGCCGCCCTTCAAGACATCCAATTGGAGGATAGGATGTCGGAGGTATCGAATTCTACTGAGAAGGACCTTCCAGGAGAAGGTCAGGAGGAGGAGCTGTTCGAGGCTCCTCAAGTAGAAGAGCAAGAAATCGACGAAGTGTCGGTTACATCGGTTCCGGACCCAGAACCTGTTCCTTCTACATCGTCTGCTATCCCAGATGAACTGGGAAGGACTCTCTCTTCCATTGTTGAGTTGATCCAACAAATTCAAAGGAAGAATGATGAGAAGGAAACTGCAATGAAACTGGAGATACGTAGACTTGCAGTATCACGTGGGCCACAGAAGCGGCTCAGCGTGAAGGATCTTCCTTTGTGCTCGGATACCAATCCTTGGAGGTATGCCGAACACATGCCAATGACAACCGGGAAGATCGTGATCTTAGAAAAGTTGGGAGCAATTCCCCTGGAAGAAGTGGAATTTTGGCCCAACAAAGATTCTTATCCGGACTGCTATGTCCGTCTTAGGAAGGAGCCAGCCTCAAAGGAGGAGACAGAGCCGAAGGAGGTCATAGTCTTTGACCATAGTAAAGCTCAGACGTTACTAATGATCTCGATGAAAGAGAAGGCCTTCACTAACTCAAAGGTGCCCGCCTTGAGTAAGAAGCTTCCCTCCTTTGTGGCCTCTCCTACCAGAGCCTTTCCCTTCTTGGAAAAGGGATATAAGGCAGCCTTAAAGGCGGTGGAGGCAGGGAAACCATGTCCCTCATTGGAGGAGTGCAAGCCGTTATCTCTGACCTTGCCCTTGGACCAAGAAGACTGGAAGGACGTACACCTTACCTTCTCAGTCAGGAACCTGGAAGCTGATATTGCTGAACGCCAGTTCGATGAGGCACTTCCGAAACTGTCGGAGGTTCCCTTGCGCAGAGAGCAAGAGACAAAGGAAAGACTTGCGGCATCGATGTCGTTGAAAACGACACTAGAAACGATGGCAAGTGACCCCAAGAACCAGGATATGTTCATGGTTGTGACCAAATCCCATCTGGCCACAGTCACGAAGGATCTCTATAGCTTTATTAAAGCTAGGAGAGCCTGTAGATAGTTCGTGTTCGCCTCGGCTGCGGTGAGGCACGAACCGAGGAAACTGATCTCCTCTCGTATTTGGGGTAAAGACCTCTTTCCCAATCAAGGGGTTAAAGAGGTAATAGACAGGGCCGCCACAGAGAATAGGAACCTTCTCAAAAAGTGGGGCTTACATCTCAAGAGAAAGTCTTCTCTGAATGAGGGTCCCCAACCCAAGAGGAAGACAAAAAGGCATAAGCCATCCTCTCGGCCGGCTAAACCCTACCGACAGCAACAACAACAACTTCCTGTGACCGCGGTGCCTCAGAGAGTGGCACAACCTCCAACCACGTACCAGCTGGTACCTTAACAAGTGGCAACACAGTCGCCACTTTTTAACCCAGCCTTCGAAAGGCAGACTTCTTCCTTTCGTTCGAGAGCTAGAGGAACAGCCAGAGGTTCTTCTAGACGCCCTTCAAGAGGAAGGGGATACAGGGGAGGACGCAGTCAAGGAGGCAAGGCCTCAGGTCCACACAGCAGAAGTAAGATACTTCCAGTAGGAGGGAGACTACAGCTATTTAGGGATTGCTGGACCTTCGATCCCTGGGCCCACAGCCTAATTAAAAATGGACTAGGTTGGAGCTGGAGCAGTCCTCCACCTCAATTTCCTCAATTCTTCCAACAAAAGAGTAATCCGGAAAGTTAAGTCCATAAAATTCCAAGGAAGGCTGTTTTGTGTTCCAAGAAGGACTCAGAAAAACTCAGAGTCATTCTAGACTTGTCACCACTCAACAAGTTCATAGTGAACTACAAGTTCAAAATGCTCACGCTTCAGCATATAAGGACCCAACTGCCCAGGAGGGCATATGCTGTCTCTATAGACTTGTCTGACGCTTATTGGCATGTTCCAATTAATCGTCACCTCTCGTCCTACCTAGGCTTCAAGTTACATAGAAAACTTTACGCCTTCAAAGCCCTGCCTTTCGGGATAAACATAGCCCAAAGGATTTTCACGAAGCTCGCGAATGCAGCCGTCCATCAATTACGCCTAAGAGGGTCCAAGTAGTAGCCTACATGGACGACTGGCTGGTGTGGGCAGCATCCAGGACAGAATGCATGCAAGCTTCTAAGATAGTGATCCAGTTCCTGGAACATCTGGGATTAAAGATCAACATAAAAAAGTCTTGACTTTCTCCAGCTCAAAAATTTCAGTGGTTGGGAGTCCACTGGAATTTGGAGTCACATCGGCTTTCCATTCCTAGTAAGAAGAGGAAAGAAATAGCAGGATCTGTCAAGGGACTATTGAAATCCAAACGGATATCAAGACGCGAACAGGAGAGAGTGCTAGGCTCTCTACAGTTTGCTTCGATAACAGATCCAGTGCTAAGAGGTTTACACCTATAGAGTCAGAATGGTCCCTTGACGCAGGATCGTTCTCCTCCATCTCAAGTCAAGTCCCAGAGCTGTAGATAGACCTCTTTGCGATGAAAGACAACAAGAAAATAGATCGTTACGTGTCCCCTTACGAGGATCCGTTAGAGGAGGCAGTGGACGCTATGTTCCTGGACTGGAACAGATGGTCCAGTATCTATCTGTTCCCTCCGCATAACCTCCTTTTGAAGGTCCTCGATAAGCTGAGATCCTTCAAAGGGAAATCAGCTATAGTGGCCCACAAGTGGCCAAATAGCGTGTGGTTCCCTCTGGCATTGGAACTAAAACTAAAATTCGTACCGCTACCGTATCCATCCCTGCCTCAGCGTTTACGGAAGTCGACTGTCTTCGCTCTATCACAGAAAACACGGAACCTACATCTCATGATTTTCTCTCCTTAACGATGAGAAAAAGATTCGGTGTTAAAAAGTCAGTTTAGTCTTTTGGAGGAAACCAGAAGACATTATGAGGCTTCAGGGAAGAAACAGCTATCCTTTGTCAAGGTGAAGAAACCGAAAGAAAATCCGACAGATTCCTATTTTTCATTCTTCATTCACCTTCATGAGCAAGGTTTAGCAGCCAACACAATTCTATTGTTCAAGCCTGCCTTGACAAGGTTGACTTTTCTAACGACGTTCTTAATGAACTACAAAGGCCCATGATGGGCTTAGCCCTTCAGTGCAACCAAAGACCCTTTGCATGGTCATTAGATATGATTCTTCATTGTGTATAGATAATTAACAATAAGGAATGTGCCTGAAGGTTTTGAATTTAAGTCATATTTCTGTTTGTACTCGCTTTCGAGGCCAGAGTTAGTGAAATATTGGCTCTCTCTAGAGAGGAAGGCCACGTCCAGTTCTTGGAGGGAGAACTGAATCTATTTCCAGACTCAACGTTTCTCACCAAGAACAAGCTACCCACCAACAGGTGGGGTCCCTAGAGAATCTGCCCTCTGAAGGAAGATGCATCTCTATGTCCAGTGGAGTGCCTAAGGTCTATCTTCATAGAACTTCAGACTTTATGGGAGGACAGCTGTTCAGTTTTCTATAACCTAGGGAGAAACTCACCCGTGTTATTCGCGGAACGGATCCAGACAGTACACCCGTTAGTCATGATCCGAGGAAAGTTGCCTCTTCCATAAAATTTCTTTAATTATTTGGACTTTGAACATCCTTGTTTGTACACCGGCTGGTAGTCACTCAAGGTGTTCTTTACGCACTATGCGAAGCTAGTGGAGCAACTTAAGAATTCTGTGGTAGCAGCAGGTAGAATTCTTTAACCTTCTGTTTTAAATCTGCGAGGAACAGTGTAATTAATTTGGGACGATTAATTAAGAGGGTGCATGTGTAGTCACTGTACGTTACTACACACTGAGCAATAGGCCACGAAAGTGTCCTTACGAACTGTTCCATTGTCGTCGGTTAACTATAGCATAATACGGACACTTGTGCCAAGCGTTTTTTACGCTAGTGTAAATTAACGGTATACAGACTATATCGTTATTACTAATAATTCAATTGAAGCGGCAAATCTGTTTCCTAGTAGACAAAACAATATTTTCTGTTGACTGTTTTTCTTTATGCTTTGACGCATATCATCCACGTTTTATAAAATTTCATAAATGTTGATCTGATATGTACGTTTATTAAATTTTTATAAACTAGTTCATTCGCCCACACTCACTTTATTTGAAATGTACTGAGCATTAAGATTAAAATATGGATATTTTTATCACGGTTTGTCTTTTAAGACTGTTCCTGATTCGAGCAAAGTCCACTCACTCTAACTCTTCCTTGGAAGGGTTGACGTAGTACCCTAACGGGTTGGTGGCAAAGAGGCAAAATTTTTTCCTATGCGGATACAACCATTATCCAATAGTTTATAAGAGTAGTCACATTGGGGACGGTGTCACAAATTCATAATGACATTGGTGACTCTTATACAAAATTTGCATTATATTGTATAGGGTGAGACTACTATACAAGCTTGTCATTTTGTCATCCATAGATTTTTATGTACTCCTCGAGACTTTTTCCAGAGTCTAGTACGACTCTTCCCTGTAGCGGGCAGGAATCATTAACATAGTTCATGCTTAGATGAAATGATGTATGACGGTAACATCATAGGTCTCTAGGTCTAGACGGACCAGGAAAATACTTTCTTGAGAGTACGGCACTGATTGAGAATCCACAGATACAGTAATGCTCTGGTAAACTTCCATCAGGACGACATGGCCTGAGCCCAAAAAACAGATTTTGAGCGAAGCGAAAAATCTATTTTTGGGTGAGGTAGCCATGTCGTCCTGATGGACCCGCAATTCCTTTTATTGTAAAAGGGCTTGGTGACCCCTCCCTATAGTACAGTATCTGTAACACCTCGTATATTGCTACAAGGAATAAAGAGGGCGCTACCGCCTTCATCAGATACACACTGGAAACGGAATAGGAGAGATGCCTTAAGAGCGGCTCTCTTTTCATTCTCGTTTCATATTCTTGTAACTGTACCCCCTCGAAGCGTTAATACTGTTCAGGGTGAAGATAGCTATGTGACGTGTCAAGAATACGTCCTCTGATATTATGCGATATCCCTGTGAGATTATTTAGGGATATTCGCTGCAGGAGTTAGAATTCTGGATACCTTAAGGCAAAATTCTCTGGGAATATCACTGTAGTCAAATATACCCTAAAAAGCTACCTAATAGGAACTTCCATCAGGACGACATGGCTACATCACCCAAAAATAGATTTTTCGCTTCGCTCAAAATCCGTTTTATATATATATATATATATATATATATATATATATATATATATATATATATATATATATATATATATATATATATATATATATATATATATATATATATATATAGTATATATATATATATATATATATATATATATATATATATATATATATATATATATATATATATATATATATATACAAGTATATATATATATATATATATATATATATATATATATATATATATATATATATATATATATATATATATATATATATATATATATATATATATATGTGTGTGTGTGTGTGTGTGTGTGTGTGTGTGTGTGTGTGTATACAGAGAGAGAGAGAGAGAGAGAGAGAGAGAGAGAGAGAGAGAGAGAGAGAGAGAGAGAGAGAGAGAGGGGGGGGGGGAACTTGAAGCAAGTAAAAGAAAAAAATAAACAGTAATTCAACAATGTTTGTATTGAAATAAGCTTAAGGGATAGGTTTAAAAGTTCCTAAACTAGATCAAGGAAAACTATCAGAAAAGACCAAAAGCCTAAAGAAAGGAAACAGTGGAATTATTGGTAAGATTCAAGAGAGATGAAATAGAGTTAGAATAATTATCCAAACCAGGAATTGAACTAAAAACCTATGATATTAGTAAACACAATCAGACCAAAACTGAAGGAACGCTAAAGAGAGGAAAAAAACATCAAATTGATGAAAATAAGATTTGTAACAGGTTACAAACAGATGTTTGCTTTAAAGGATGAGAATTGGAATATTAACCCAATAAAGATGGGGGGATAAAAATTGTAGAGGATATTGATACAATGCTATAAAATGGTGATCTGAAAAATAACTTCACAAATAGAAATAATGAAACACATGAACCGGTGCTAAACATAGAGGGAAGAAAAATTAAGAAAGCATTAAAAGGTATGAATAGGAGAAAAGCAGCAGGAGAAGATGTCCTAATAATTGATTTAATAATAGATGGAGGTGATTTCATAATATCAGGGCTCGCTGAACTCTACACCAAATGTCGGCAAGAATTTTCTATACCTACAGCTTGGTAAAACTTTATCATTATAATGTTTCACAATTAAGGGATACACAAGAGACAGGAAATATTATCGCCCAATAAGTTTACTATCCATAATATATAAATATTTACAAAGATCATATTAGGTCAAATAAAAAGACAGACTTCAGTCAATCAAGAGAATAGGCATTCTTTAGAAATGGATATTCAATATGTGACGGGCCGAGAGAAGGTTGTGACTCAAAGACAGGTTGAAAGCAACTGAGTGAGTTTATTATAGAACACTCTCCTTTATATACAAAAGCTTAGGGCAACAAGAATTTTCATGTTTAAAATTGACACCGTTATCGATGAGAACAACAGACAAGTTTTTCAGGTTCTTTTTGGTGCGAGGGGAGAGCAAAGACACAATCACAAAATGAACTATGTACGATCGTGTGACACACAGTTGGTACATGGATCCCCCTCTAAAAATGACATACTGTACATGTTAGATAGGGTGCCCTGAATCTGGAGTGGTAGTAACAAAAACTGCGCCGATTAGCGGCAGTGAGTGGCTGTAGAAATCGTTGGTTGGGGCGCGAGCGAGTGGTGGATGAATGGGTGGCTTTGTTGCTGCTCCGGCTTGTCATGGGGTAGGCGAGTGTGTCCTACGGCATTCATAGGCGTGTGTGTCCTACGGCATTCATAGGCCTACGGCATTCATAGGCGTGTGTGGCTTACGGCATTCATAGGCCTACAGCATTCATAGGCGTGTGTCCTATGGCATTCATTTCAGCTTCGGTTGGAGTTGAATAGGTGTCCTCTTCGCCACGAGTGGAAGCGTTGATGGAGGAATTGAAGGTCATGAAGTGGCTGTTCATAAGGGCGTCAGCTTTGGTCATCAAGTCCTTTATGGGCAAACTATCGACATCGGGTATGGCAGTGCATAAAGGTTTGGGTAAACAGCTTACCCAAAGGGCACGAAGTAGGTTCATATCACGAGGAGAGCTGTCTGCGGCAGGTTGCAGGCGAGTGGTACTGGTCATTTCTCTGAGGACGAGCGAAGCACTTTGGTCCCCCAACAGTTGTTGAGAAAGCTGAGAAAGTGTTGCTATATGGGCGATTGGCAACGTCGAGTACTGCTGCAGAAGGAATACATTGACGGCGTTTATAGTTACGGTGAGAAGGGGGGGGGGCGCTAGTCACTCCGGGGGTCACCAATGTGACGGGCTGAGAGAAGGTTGTGGCTCAAAGACAGGTTGAAAGCAACTGAGTGAGTTTATCATAGAACACTCTCCTTTATATACAAAAGCTCAGGGCAACAAGAATTTTCATGTTTAAAATTGACACTGTTATCGATGAGAAAAACATACATTTTTTTTCAGGTTTTTTTTAGTGCGAGGGGAGAGCAAAGATACAAGCACAAAATGAACTAGGCACGATCGTGTGACACACGGTTGGTACAAATAACTGTCCCATCCTTACCCAGCAAACTCTCTTAGTTCTTCAATTTATCATCTTTTCTTCCTCTCCCCGCTTCTCTTACAGTCTCTAGGGACCCATTCTTCAATTCTTAATGGACATCTATTATCCGGCCAAACAGTGTATACTGTATATATATATATATATATATATATATATATATATATATATATATATATATATATATATATATATATATATATATATATATATATATATATATATATATATGATGTATTATAACCACGAAAGGAAAATGAAAAGACTTGATTGGAGTTAGTACTTTCATCCACTCAGGACATTATCAAACTCAATGAGAATACATATACAAAGACATCATATTTATACCGGAGAAGGGGATCCAACAGCTGTCATTTTCTTGATAATTCCGGAGAAGTCAGATTTTTGATAAAAGGATAATACTGGACTAACGGAAAACAAACCTGGGCTTAGATTTAAATTTCTACATTGAGTACAGTAGATTAAAAAGGATTCAACAATATTCCTTTAAAAATAGTCATTTATATGGATTACTTTTTCCGCCTTTGACCAACCAATTCTGTGACTTGACTCTAACCAGTGGGTGGCCAAGGCATTAATCTGACGGTTTTAATCTGACTGGGATACTTTTGGATGTCTGGCCGACATAGAATAAGTTACTCTCTGAACAAGTAATGCTATTTATTACATTATTATCATTTCCAGAACTATTCTTAATTAATATGTTTTTTAATGTACAATTATATTTAAATACTATATCAATGTCTAGTATTTTCAAGAGTGGTATAAAATCTAAAAAACAAACATGAAATGACAAACAAAGCATATTATTAATTGTTTCCTTCCTCTCTAATTGGACACTATAAAATGTTTTCTTAGCCTTATTCATAAATTTTTTAAAGAAATATTTGGGATAGCAAAGATCTGTTGCAATTTTTTTCTATTTTAGTGAACTCGTCCTCAATGTACTCTGGGCTACAAATTCTAAATGCCCTAAGGTACATGAAGGAATAAACTGAATGTTTTATATTTTTAGAGTAACCGAAGTAAAAATGTTCATATATGGTAAACTTGAATTTTATCCGTTTCTCTAACTATCAAAACGTCTAAAAATGGGATACGGTTATTTTCTTTATTTTCGTGATTTCTTCTCACACACACACACACACACACACACACACACACACACACACATATATATATATATATATATATATATATATATATATATATATATATATATATATATATATATATATATATATATAATGTGTGTGTGTTTGTGCCAATATTAGCGTAAGTTTTTGTGTGTGTTTGGAAAAAGCATAATTATCCACAAACTGAATGTCAAGGGCATTCGATATTTATTCATGTCTTTTCTCACCCCGTCTTTGGAGGAATCTACCAAAATCAGATATGAAGGAAAATCATTCATTATTTGATTTTAATTATTCGAGTAGTAACTTGTGTTTTGGAGAACAGATCTGTATACTTCCGGATATTTTGAATCAAACTTTCTTTCAATGCTTCGTATAATTAGGATTGACAGAAGTTATAATATGTCTGATTAGATATTAGATATGACTATATACTTCACGGTTCTTTCTGTCATTGTTAGGAATGTGATATATCTAGTGTGGAGTTTCTTGGATTAATTTTGAGAATCCTACTGGGCTAGTGGGACTGCAGTGATATAAATGTATTTAATAATGATTTCTGAGGTATATCGGATTAAGATTAATCCGGGTTTTGATGATTATTGGAACCTCGCATGAAGCCTTTGGATCGTATTTCCATCTCAACGTTAATATAACTTTCGTCGCCATCTCTTGTCTTCATGGGGTTCATCTGCATATCTAAAAATCAATCACAATTGCCGAGATTTTTCTTGATATAGATTTGATTTTTCCTTGACTGTTGTTTTTCTTGAGCATACATAGACCATATATGTAAACATCAAGCACAAATGGAATTTACTACTTAATTCAATTTTCAAAATATATATCCACTTGATTTTTTTATGATAAATGCTTCTGCCTGGACAAAGACTCGAACCGATACCTCTGAGTTGAAACAATTCTAAAACGAGAGCCATTCAGAGATAAATGACTTAATTCTAAGTCCACTCTATATAGTTCCAGCAAATTCGGGAATCTGTACTTAGACTTGAAAGCAACCCATCTCCAATCTGACAGTCGGACGTATTTATAACAATATAATTTCTACTGGAAATATATTCCCAAGGTTGAATTATAAATCAAATTCTATTATAGGTGATATTTACATATATTAAAGTAATATGTCTTATTATTATTATTATTATTATTATTATTATTATCATTTCTTGTTAAGCTACAACCATAGTTCAAGAAGCAGGATGGTATAAGTCCTACGGCTCCAGCAGGGAAAATATCTCAGTGAGGAAATGAAATAAAGAAATATACTACAAGTGAAGTATAAGAATAATAACAACATTAAAATAGATCTATTACATATAAGCTATAAAAACTTCAAAATAACAAGAGGAAGAGAAATAAGATAGAATAGTGTGCTCAAATGTACCCTGAAGCAAGAAAACTCTACTCAAAACTGTGGAAGACCATGGTACAGAGGCTATGGCGCTACCTAGGACTAGAGAACAATGGTTTGATTTTGAAGTGTCCCTCTCCTAGAAGAGCCACTTGCCATAGCTAAAGAGTCTATTCTACCCTTACCAAGAAGAAAGTAGAAACTGAACAATGACACTGCAGTAGTTCACCCTTGCCCGAAGAATTGTTTGGTAATCTCAGTGTTGTCAGATGTATGAGGACAGAGGAGACTTTAGAAAGAATAGGCCAGACTATTTGGTGTATGTGTAGGCAAAGAAAAAATGAGCCTACCCAGAGAGAGAGGGATCCCATGTAATTTAATACTGTCTAGCCAGTTAAAAGACAAATGATCAAAAAGCATATATATCTCTAGGTAAGATATTTGACACTTTATTCGTATTGATTATTGAATTTCTGTATATATAGGGATAAAACTCTCATGAAAATCGGAATGTTTTTTTTCCCTTTTTTTATTTTTTGAAGAACTATACTATGATGCACAACTCATGCAACGTAATGGCTTAGCATTTCCATATTGCACGCTACCATGTGCAAATAATAGTTTAAGATGGAATTAAATTATGAGTTCCTTTTATATAATTTTCCTTCAGAATATTATAGTGAATTATATAAACCCATGCATTTTACCTAGTTAGAATCCTTTTAGGACATAAATTAATGACTAAAATAGTATCAAAGGAAAAAATAATGTAAATATAATCCATAATTATCTCCTGCTTAAATTTGGTACCCTAGCAAAAAATTTTCCATATCTGACATCTTATTTCGTATAAAAACTGCCCTAAGAATTATTGGTTTTGGGTAACAAAATCTGTGGAGGAAACCAAAAAAGGCTATAAATGTTGATAAATATTAGCGAAAAAAAAGTGATGAGATCTAATGCGGATTTATGTGTGACCTTTCAGACAGCTCATCGAAAGACGTCAGAAATTTAGTTTTCAGAATATTTCATAATAAAGTTACTCGATAAAATAAAAAGGTAATATCAACTTTCAAATGAAGTTCTCTAACATTGAAGGGATTATTCGTTTATATTTATGTGATGGTAGTGAGAGATACAATTGCAGAAGCACGATCATCATAATCATAATATTTCCAATGTTAATTGTACATTATTTAATTTACAGGAGTAAATTGACTTTGCTATATGAACATTTGTCGATGTAATTTATTGATTACTGCCGTTGAAAAGTATCCCTTTGCTATCCACTTGAGTAAGAGAAATTAGCCTACTTACATTGCTTTTATGCAATGACTGAACTCACATGGCTGCTGCTAGAATTATGAATGATTGTAATTTTGAGAATATAATTGAAATATAAGAACGGAGATTGAAAAAAAAATGGAGGTAGAAATTTT
>NC_090728.1:17124971-17132471 GCF_036898095.1 Palaemon carinicauda | reverse complement strand
CTCTCTTTAATTATTTTATTTCAATTCGGAAGCATTATTGGTTTGAAGTATTCTGGCATCCTTGACATCAAATGAGGGAGGACTAATACTCTCTCTCTCTCTCTCTCTCTCTCTCTCTCTCTCTCTCTCTCTCTCTCTCTCTCTCTCTCTCTCTCTCTCTCTCTCTCTCTCTTTAATTATTTTATTTCAATTCGGAAGCATTATTGCATTTTAGAAAATTACGATTATTTAAATAGTTTATTGTCTTTTAATAAAACATTTATGTGCTTTTGTTTTAAAGTGTTTCTAAGTAGTTCTGGGGCCGTGATAAGATCAGCTGATCCGATCACTACACCTAAAATACTTATATTGATCAAATGCACTCGAAATTTGAAACAAAAGTACATAAATGTTTTATTATAGCTCGATTAACTATTTCAATAATTGTAATTTTCTAATATGCCGTAATGCTTCAGAAACGAAATCAAATATAAGAGAGAGAGAGAGAGAGAGAGAGAGAGAGAGAGAGAGAGAGAGAGAGAGAGAGAGAGAGAGAGAGAGAGAGAGATAGAGAGAGAGATCCTGTTGAAAAGTAATCGAATGCACAGTTTTTGTGTGCTTTTTTTAAAAGAAACAGTTATTATTAAGATACTCAAGTATTAGGTTTATGAAATAATCTCTGTTTTTGTTTAAGAGACTATATATAACATACTGCGCCAGAGACAACACATAAGCAGTAGCTTCATACTTCTAGAATTGCGGCGTAGGCTACAATTCTCGAATGAAACCACAGAACACTTCCAGTAAGTACAGTTAAGTTGTACTGTAGTGATATTACTGTACATATATTACAATAATATACACTACAGTATCATTGAGTATTAGTATACAGTGCAGTATTACTAGATAGGAGCAACGTTTATTACACGGAACAGTAAGGGGATGATGACAAATCGGTGAACTTTACCATAGCACAATACGGTAATGTAACCTTACTGTGTCCAGTATATAGTGTAAACATGTGAAGATGTACTGTACAGTATACATAAGATTATAACTGTTATAGAATGCAAATAGAAATAATATCAGGTAGTATTTACTGAGGTAATCATCAGCTCGGGCATCCGCTCGTGGCAAGGGGTAGTGACTTTTTAGGTTAGGAGTTAGCCCACCCTAGAGTAGTATTTGTTCGCAAAAACTCGCTTATCGTGCCTGTATCTGTATCCTACCTATCGCAAATAACGAGGCATGGCTCTATACATACACACACACACACACACACACACACACACACACATATATATATATATATATATATATATATATATATATATATATATATATATATATATATTTATATATATGTGTATATATAATTTTATATATATATATATGATAAACTTTTGCACATTTAAACGTGTTTTTTTCATATTTCAAGTAAGCAGTATAATGTACATTAATACATTAGAGTCTGGATTCTCTTAACGACCTCGGGATCAGAGCCCCAGGCAGAATCACCCAAAGACTATAATATCAGACCGGCCGGGATTTGAACCCTGGTCCAGGATCTCTGTATGCCAGTGACCATATCACTCAGCCACGAAAAAAGATAAAAGTCAATGACAATTCTTCTGTACATATACCTGTCAAATTCAGTTTTTCTGTACTTAGAATTGAAATCAACCCATCTTCACCATCGTAGCTAATTGGTAGGTTTGGGACTTGGCATTCGATTAATGATAAATTTTTGCACATTTAAAGGTGTTTTTTTTCTCATATTTCAAATAAGCCATATATATTAATACATTAAAGTGTGGATTCTCTTAACGACCTTGGGATCAGAGCCCCAGAAAGAATCACTCAAAGACTATAATATCAGACCATCCGGGATTTGAACCCTGGTCCAGGATATCTGTATGCCAGTAACCATACCACTCAGCCATGAAGAAAGATAAAAGTCAATGACAATTCTTCTGTACATATACCTGTCAAATTCAGGTTTTCTTTACTTAGAATTGAAATCAACCCATCTTCACCATCGTAGCTAATTGGTAGGGTTGGGACTTGGCATTAGATTAATGATAAATTTTTGCACATTTAAACGTGTTTTTTTTTTCATATTTCAAATAAGCCATATATATTAATACATTAAAGTCTGGATTCGCATAACGACCTCGGGATCAGAGCCCTAAGTGGAATCACCCTAAGACTATAATATCAGACCGGCCGGGATTTGAACCCTGGTCCAGGATATTTGTATGCCAGTGACCATACCACTCAGCCACGAAAAAAAATAAAAGTCAATGACAATTCTTCTCTACATATACCTGTCAAATTCAGGTTTTCTGTACTTAGAATTGAAATCAACCCATCTTCACCATCGTAACTAATTGGTAGGTTTGGGACTTGGCATTCAATTAATGATACATTTTTGCACATTTAAAGGTTTTTTTTCATATTTTAAATAAGCCATATATATTAATACATTGAAGTCTGGATTCTCTTAACGACCTCGGGATCAGAGCCCCAGGCGGAATCACCCAAAGACTATAATATCAGACCAGCCGGGATTTGAACCCTGGTCCAGGATATCTGTATGCCAGTGACCATACCATTCAGCCACGAAGAAAGATAAAAGTCAATGACAATTCTTCTGTACATATACCTGTCAAATTCAGGTTTTCTGTACTTAGAATTGAAATCAACCCATCTTCACCATCGTAGCTAATTGGTAGGTTTGGGACTTGGCATTCGATTAATGATAAATTTTTGCACATTTAAACGTGTTTTTTTTTTTCATACTTCAAATAAGCCATATGTATTAATATATTAAAGTCTGGATTCTCTTAACTACCTCGGGATCAGAGCCCCAGGCGGAATCACCCAAAGACTATAATATCAGACCAGACGGGATTTGAACCCTGGTCCAGGATATCTGTATGCCAGTGACCATACCATTCAGCCACGAAGAAAGATAAAAGTCAATGACAATTCTTTTGTACAAATACCTGTCAATTTCAGGTTTTCTGTACTTAGAATTGAAATCAACCCATCTTCACCATCGTAGCTAATTGGTAGGTTTAGGACTTGGCATTCGATTAATGATAAATTTTTGCACATTTAAACATTTTTTTTTCATACTTGAAATAAGCCATATGTATTAATATATTAAAGTGTGGATTCTCTTAACTACCTCAGGATCAGAGCCCCAGGCAGAATCACCCAAAGACTATAATATCAGACCGGCCGGGATTTGAACCCTGGTCCAGGATATCTGTATGCCAGTGACCATACCACTCAGCCACGAAGAAAGATAAAAGTCAATGACAATTCTTCTCTACATATACCTGTCAAATTCAGGCTTTCTGTACTCAGAATTGAAATCAACCCATCTTCACCATCGTGGCATACAGATATCCTGGACCAAGGTTCAAATGCCAGCCGGTCTGATATTATAGTCTTTGGGTGATTCCGCCTGGGTCTCTGATCCCAAGGTCGTTAAGAGAATCCACACTTTAATGTATTAATATATATGGCTTATTTGAAATATGAAAAAAAAACCACCTTTAAATATGCAAAAATTTATCATTAATCGAATGCCAAGTCCCAAACTTACCAATTAGCTACGATGGTGAAGATGGGTTGATTTTAATTCTAAGTACAGAAAAACTGATTTTGACAGGTATATGTACAGAAGAATTGTCATTGTCTTTTATCTTTCATCGTGGCTGAGTGGTACGGTCACTGGCATACAGAGATCCTGGACCAGGGTTCAAATCCCAGCCGGTCTGATATTATAGTCTTTGGGGGATTCTGCCTGGGGCTCTGATCCCGACTGTAATTTCTTAGGAAACTTATTTTGGGAGTTACACTAATAATTGAAGTGTTTTTGTATTTATTAACATATTTTGTTGTTTTGTTCATTATGACAATTATCAGTGGAGAGGTTTCAGAGTTCATAAAGGTGTACTGCTTTGCTTTTATTTAAACTTTTGTGTCATTGTTGCCAGAGGTATAGCTTTCGTTACGTATAGCCAATCATCGATCGAGAAAGAGGGAAGAAATGCCGTCATAAGTTACGTAACGAGTGCGTTCGAAACCTTTTCTCTGAATAAGTTGGCCCGTCTTTAAAAAACGTCACTTTTACATTATAAGTACCACATTTATTCAACCTACGTAAAGCAGAATATAGTCAAAATTTATGTGTAGATATAATGTGCATTCTGAAGAAGCGTTATTTTCATGAAATTCATAGATAAAAAATTATTGCGAAAAAACCGTGTTACAGAGGCCCTGAATCTCATAGTAGTTCCCAAAATTCCTCTAGTATTTAAGACGACCTCCAGCATGACCTCATTCCCCCTACAAAACATCACATCAAGCATATCTTCGCAGATGGAGGCCCAGTGCAAGTACATTTCAGGTGACTGGTTTGAGACAAAGTAACTGTAACAAAGTCTTCATTCCATGACATGGAACAGGTAGGAATCTGTTAGAAATGTTCTTGCCCATGTGCATGCTAATTCCATATTTTGTATAAAGTTGATGGTGCATATCAGCCCTAAGCTGACTACCGACGACTTAACCTTCAAACAGTACCAGATAAGTAACCCTACATTGAATCACGGACATAACTAACCATTGGAAGGGGAAAATATCTTCTTTAAAATCAATATTCTGAAAGGGTATTATCAAGTCCTAATAGCAAAAGAGTACATAAAAAGACAGCATATACTTGAAGTTGTAGCTTTTTCGATCTTCGGGAGATCCCCTTCAACACCCGATGAAAGACATCCTCGGAGAATTACCCTGCTGAGTGGTTTATGTTGATGGTATCAGGGTTTCCAGCCTCAACCATAAACAAGCTATCTAGGATGTAAAACAAGTTCTAGAAAAGCTCAGAGAAAACGGGTTAACCGTCTGGCAAGATAAATGTGAATGGGCCCCTCGAAAAATATGATGGAATTTCTTGGTCATCGAATAAGTCCAGAAGGTGCTAAATCGATTGCGTAAAAATCCAAGCCATTGCCGACATCCCAAGGCAAGGTCCATTGAAGCACTGCAAGAGTTTCTTTGCTTGATCAATCACCATTACAAATTTTATACCCAACCTAGGTAGAGTCACATTTGCTTTACATACTTTACCTTAAGGGCTAATTTTCTAGTCCTATACAGCAGGGGAACCCTACTCGCTATAGGACCTTCACGGTTGTTTTATGATGTTCATTCGAGAGCATTCAAAATTTCACAATGCGTATTGTTCGCATACTGTTTGATCATCAGTGTTAAAACACTTGCAAAGTAAAGTCTTCAGTTTCCTCTTAAAAGCCTTAATATCTTAAATTATTCAGATGTATCGTGGGAGCCTACAATATAGACTCGGGGCCGCATATTTAAAGACACTAGAACCTACAGCAGACATGTATCTAGGTCTGATAGTTTGAAAGCATCTGTAACTATTCTCGTATCAGGACGATTTGTTGGTATTAAAATACCACATTTATTTTCTTTCATCATTTCCAGCATATCATTTACAGCAGAGCAGATGGGTGTCTATGTAGAGTATAGTTTTCTGCAAGCAGATTGGTTTTCAGTCAAAGCTTCTGGTGCTTCTAAATGACTGACTAGTTTTTTCCAAGAATTACGTATTCTACTACTTATGAAGCAAAGGATAGATTCGAAATAGGTCTGTATGAGATTAATTCCTGGTAATCCAGAGCACGTTTTAGAACTGGTGCGACTATAGCCCTTTTCTCAGATTCAGGAAACTTACATCCATCAATGCTTGCATTTGCTATTCTCATAATTATTTCGGCTAGACTAAAACAGTTTCTCTCTCCAATTACCTGAGATATTAGCATGGGATCAATTGCGAAGTATGTATTCTTCGTTCTCTTGATAATCTTGGTGATGTCATCTCGTAATATGTTGTTAAATATCATTAATTTTATATCTGTATCTGGTGTAATATTACTCTAATGATGAATATTTACAAATGACCTGGTTATATTTTCAATTTCATTTTTAAAGAATATTTTCTAGTTCCTGATCACTGTATCCATCAGGTATCTTTCTTTCGTTTACATTTCCTATTATACCATTTGGGAGACGATATAACTTATCTATGTCTGTTGCTGCTTCGCGGATGTCTCTCTTGTAGTATTCACTTTTTCCCTTCTTAGTAAGTAGTTGTAGTGACACATAGCAGTTTTGTATTCTACTCATGTACTTTCAGTTTTTAAATGATTCCACTTCCTTTCTTTGCGTCTTTTTTTCTCTCTTTTTTTTTCCACTAATGTCTCCCTATCAAACCAACGAGATTGTTCTTTATCAGTTATAGTCTTTTCCATCAGTGGGCACATGGTATCTTATTCCTTTTTACTCACTCTTATAAGTGATCGTATGATAGTTAACACACATAGCTCCCAACAAACATTGGTTATCTTGATCACATGGAATGTTGACAGTATCGTTTATTTCTTTGTCCCTCATTCAATAAACACAGTAGGAGAAAATTTTTAATTATGTCTAAAGTTTAAAGCAGAGCTCACCGCCAAATGTCAGGATGAAACGTGGAAAAAGGATTCACCTTTTATCCAATTAAGCCTGAGATCAGCCTCACAATAAAGCATCAATATACTGGTGGAGTCAATCTATGGAACCTCATTGGCGATAGTCCACAGACGTATATTATGCAATAGGTAGAACAATTACGAGATTTATTAACTATGGACGTACATTCACCTCAATGAAAAAGCAGAATGGAAGGTGAAATAGAAGTGTTTTGTAAAGAAAGCTTCAATAAAGACCAGACTAAACATAAGCTCTTCATGAGTAAAGTATACATTTTTTTATAACACACTGGAAACTACAGAAAAACATTATAATCACTAGAGTCTTTTCAGCCAATGCATTTCGACATTTTGCTTACAGAAATATGGGAATTGGCTAGACGCTGGGTTACAGTGATCACGTAAAAATTTTCTTAAATTATCATAAACAAGTACAAACAACCCTTAGATGCTGAGAAATAAAAAGCTGTCAAAAAGAAAAAAAAAATAGAAATAATTAGTCCAGTAAATATTGAAGCGGCTGAATTGCTGAGCTAGTAATTTTAGCTTCATGAAAACACAAATGAGGAAAAAATTCAATACTGTTAAACTCACCAGTCAAAAAACTTGCCTTCTCCTTGGACAGCGAGTGCCAGAACTTTCCAACCTAAGGAAAAGATAAATTTGCTCTCTCTGACATCTGGAGAGACTAAAAATTAAAAATAAAGAAAAGATCAATCAAAGAAGAATTTGATGCTAAGTTGTTAGGTATGACCCAAAATGTGTTATTTCTGTGGTAGCTCACCCTTTATTTTCTGAAGTAGGTTTAGTAAAACATAATTTTATGATTAAATTCTCTTCATCCGTTAAAACTTAAACTCTCTGAGAAACGGTAGTTAGCACAATATTAAAGATATTCAAGGTCGAATGTATCTATTTATTTTGTAGATATGATAAGCCTCTAGTTTCT
>NC_090728.1:17114971-17119971 GCF_036898095.1 Palaemon carinicauda | reverse complement strand
TTTGCTGCACAGTAGAAATGATGATGATGAAGCTGATGATGTCTTCTACTGTGCAGCCAATGATAGTATTTTATGTCTCTTCAGACGGAGGTGTCTTTTCCTGGGACACCTCTTCAACTTCTTCCTGGGACACTTCTTCAATTTCTTCCGAAGGCGTAGTAGCAGGAGGAACTGGCTCTTTTTTGCGAGACTGGAAGAACATTGTGATCGGAAGTTGCTGCAAGTGCTTCTTTTTTCGCTCGAAGAGCATCCTGTAGGGAGTCATGTCGTCATTGATCTTGTTGCAGAATTGCATAGACCGAACCATATCCTCGTCCCACTCTTGCGACATTTCTTTCAACTCCTTCGCATGGTTGCAGAACTTTGCAAGCCGTTCTAATGTTAAGCCCGTTTCTTCGACATTTTCTTGGGTCTCATCCTGCGTTTCACTGTCTTTTTCACTGGCCGATTTCGTCAGGTCTTCTAGGTCTGCGTCAGTTAGCGGCTGGGAATGGCAGTCCAACAACTCGTCGACGTCTTCAGTCGTCACGTCGCCAAACCCATCACCTCCAATTATAATATCGCAGCCAACTGCACAGATTTGCGTATTGCAGAGTGTTGAATTTCAGACGGTGTAACTCCCTCGTCGTCGTAAAGAATCTGCGGCCACAACTTCTTCCAGCTCGCATTAACGGTTGCAGGTTTCATATCTTGCAGTGCCTTCTGAATGTTCTGCAGGCACGTGGCTATTGTGTACTTCCGCCAGTACACCTTTAAATTGAAATTTTCATCTTCATCTTCTTGGGCAGCATCCACACACGCAACGAGGTCCGCTAAGGTATTCTTCGTGTAGAGGGCCTTGAACGCCCTGATAACCCCCCGGTCCATCGGTTGAATTAACCCTGGATAGGTACGGTGGGTCGTTTGCGACCCCGAGCGTCAAAAAAAAACAGGTTTTTCTCACGTGACTCACCCCTGTGACTGAATTTGTGGGTGATCGACCTGCAGGAGGTGTCTCCCCTACACGCTCTAGTAGTGTCCAGATGTGCATTGCTGTAGCTGTACTCCTTCCCCGATTTCTGAGACGCGTCGGGGTCGTTCGCGTCCGAGTTTACCCTTCTGAGGTAGTTTGCATAATTATCAAAGTTATTACGTATTATGAAATTGTCGTAGAATGGTGCAACTTGTATAGGTTATCAGTTGTGGAAAGTCTTGGTGGATTGTTTGGCTACCATGTGCATGTTTTTTTTTTTAGTTAAAATGTCGTTCATCACCACGAGGACCATTTTACCGCGAGTGCCCCTTTTTAATTTTTTTTCATTTTTTTGCCAAGTCATTTTTCCGTAAGATATTGCCGAATAGTGTCGTAAAACTTTTGCTTGTTTAGTGTTGGAAAGTGTGTCTAGATGATCTGGCTACCCATGCATGACTTTGTTTTGGTCAGATACGACGTAGTTATTGGTATATTGGGTATTTAACTGCGGTTACCAATTTCTGTTTTTTTTCAATATTTGTAAAAATTACTACGTAGTAAGGAATTGCCGTATATTATTCATTTTTTTTTTCATGTTTATGTGTTAGAAAGTGTGCCTTGATGGTTGGGCTAACACGTGCATGTCTTTTTTTTTATCTGAGATGTCGTATATTAGAATGTCGGGCATTTTACCGCGAGTGTCCCTTTTTAATTTTTTTTAATTTTTTTGCCAAGTCATTTTTCCGTAAGATATTGCGAAATAGTGTCGTAAAACTTTTGCTTTTTTAGTGTTGGAAAGTGTGTCTAGATGATCTGGCTACCCATGCGTGATTTTGTTTTTGTCAGATACGACGTAGTTATTGGTATATTGGGTATTTAATTGCGGTTGCCAATTTCTGTTTTTTTTTCAATATTTGTAAAAATTACTACGTAGTAAGGAATTGCCGTATATTATTGATTTTTTTTTCATGTTTATGTGTTAGAAAGTGTACCTTGATGGTTGGGCTAACACGTGCATGTCTTTTTTTTTATCTGAGATGCCGTATATTAGAATGTTGGGCATTTTTCCGCGAGTGCCCCTTTTTATTTGTTTTGCATTTTTTTGCTTAGTCATGTTACCGTAAGGAATTGGCAAGTAGTGTCGCAAAACTTATATTTTTATAGTGTTGGAAAGTGTTTCTAGATGATCTGGCTACCCATGCCTATTTTTTTTTTAGCCAGATATGGCGTATATATAAGTATGTGTTCGATTTTCCTGTGATTGCCATTTTTTCGTTTTTTCCCATTTCTTTCAAAATTACTACGTACTAAGGAACTATCACAGAGTAATATTTCATTTATATGTTTATTTGTCGGAAAATATGCCTTGATGGTTTGCCTAGCACGTGGCTGAAATTTTTTTTTTCTGAAATGCCGTATATTAGAATGGCCATTTTTCCACGAGTGCCCCTTTTTATTTGTTTTGCATTTTTTTGCTTAGTCATGTTACCGTAAGGAATTGGCAAGTAGTGTCGCAAAACTTATATTTTTATAGTGTTGGAAAGTGTTTCTAGATGATCTGGCTACCCATGCCTATCTTTTTTTTAGCCAGATATGGCGTATATATAGGTATGTGTTCGATTTTCCGGTGATTGCCATTTTTTCGTTTTTTCCCAATTCTTTCAAAATTACTACGTACTAAGGAACTATCACAGAGTAATGATTCCTCTAGATGTTTATTTGTCGGAAAATTTTGTTTACTTTTTTTTTGATTGAATATCATCAAATTTTTTTAGCTAAAATATTGTTTTACGTTTTTTTTTCGATTTTATTTCCCTTCAAAAAAAATTTTTTGGGTCAGAATTTTAATTTTATAGTCGTAAAAATAATCGACAATTATCCAGCAACCCACCATACAATTTTTATGCATATCCAATAATAATTAGATTAGTAAATAACACCTTGAAATTGACATACCCTTCCTACATTTCAAGTGGCAGATTAGGGAGTCTGAGTCAGTGTGGTTGGCGGCCATTTTGTGGACATATCCGAAGCGTAAGCTGCCCTATCTATATATATTCTTGTTCCCTATAGAATTTGTGATATTTTGGTATATTTTTACCTGCATAAATATCATATTATATATTAAATATATGTATTTTTCTACGAAATTTCCAAGTACTCAAAAAATTACCTTTAGATAGGGCCCCTGATATAAATGTAATTTACAAAATAATGAAGATTTTTTTACATATTTCTATTTTAGGATAACATATGTTTATTCCCTAAAAAAATTAGCCACTTCCTATTTCATTTGGGTACCCAAAAAAATTCATGAAATTTGGACAATTTTTTTGGGCCAAAAAAAGTTACCCATTTTTTCTCATTTCAGACCTTCACCTCCATGGGTCTGACTTCATCCAAAATACATCAAGATGTGTCCTAAACATTCAAGAATCAATTCCTAAAAGGATTTGTGTATATATGTATAAACTTTTTTTTTATGAATTTTTATGTCAGGTCTTTTTTTTTTCTACTTAATTTTTTAAAATATTTATAATAAATAGTTTTTCTGCAGATGAGTAGTATTTATCTTTACAGTTGTTTTAAGCATTCATTGAAGTTTTTTTTGGCAAAAGAAAAAAGGAGGTTACTGCAAAAACTGATTTTTCAAGAATTTTTTTTGGCGTCGGGGTCGTTCGCGTCCGAGTATACCCTTAAAGGGGTGTCCGAGGACCGTACCTATCCAGGGTTAATGACGTGGTGTTGGGTGGCAGGAACTCAACCTGAATGCCCTCATGCGACAGGTCAGTTGCGTGTCCACCAGCGTTATCAATAAGGAGAAGGATCTTAAATGGCAAGCCCTTCTCTAAGAGATATTTACTGACTTGCGGGATAAAACACAGGTAGAACCAGTTGGAGGTCAGCATCTTCGTAATCCATGCTTTTTGATTATGCATCCAGTACACGGGAAGGAGATTCTTATTTTTATTTTTCAAAGCGCGAGGATTTTTCGACTTGTAAATAAGCCCCGGCTTTAGCAAAAATCCAGCAGCATTGCCACACATCACGAGGGTTATGCGATCTTTGAACGCTTTAAAGCCAGAGGCTTTGGCTTCCTTTTTAAACTGGAAAGTTCGCGACGGCATTCTCTTCCAAAACAAGCCGGTCTCATCCATATCAAACAATTATTCCAGCTTGTGTCCACCTTCAGCGATAATGTTCTTGAACGTCTCGTTCACGTAAGTTTCAGCAGCGGCAGTGTCAGCGGAAGCAGCCTCGCCATGCAGGGAAACGCTTTTCAGGCCGAAGCGTTTCTGAAACTTCGCGAACCATCCTTTGCTGGCGGAAAAACGTTGTTTCTGAGGCTGGGAATCAGTGGATGTCCCTGGTTGAGGTTCATCTACATCATCTTCTTCTTCAGCATGGTCGCCATCGTCGTCTTGAGGTTCCTTTGCCGCAAAATTTTCATACAAGCTCGAAGCCTTCGTTCGGATGGTGTTCGTATCCAAGGCTATGTTCTTCTTCCGGCAGTCGGCAATCCAGACTGCTAAAGCACCTTCCATGCGTTTTATTACACGTGGTAACGACTCGCTTCGCTGATCTGCTAAAGGTGATGGTAGCCGTCTTTCTAATGTTCACCTCGACCTTCTTGATGTAGCAAACGGTGGATTCGTTCACTCCAAAATGGCGGGCTGTGGCCGCGTAACTTCTGCCTTCTTTTAACATATCGAGAAGCGTCACCTTCCCAGCAATCATCATCATCTTTTGGTGGCGTTTAGGCTCACTACCAGCCTTAGCAGAAGCAGAACGGTTGGGAGCCATTGTACAGTAGGGGTTAAACAGAAAGTTTAACAAAAAGTTCAACTTAAAACAGTCACGCACAGCACAGATTAAAGTTCACAATAACATAGCAGCATCTATACGGCGAAAGAGTGGCAAACAAAGTGGCCGCGAAAAGATGCTGGAGGTTGGAGAAGTGGTCAAAACACCAATCACAGGCTAGATTACAAAACTTGGGTTCTGATTCATCATCTATCAGCGCTTGAACCAATCACAATCCGTCTTA
>NC_090728.1:17092471-17102471 GCF_036898095.1 Palaemon carinicauda | reverse complement strand
GAGATTGGGGTAGCCCTAACTAGTACAGCTTTGCTGAACATAACAATGCGAAAACCCATTCACCTATATGTGTGCATATACAGGATATTTATGTTACGCATAATGTGGATAATTGCTTAATGTGAACATTTGTCAAAAAAAAATTGTCTGGTGCCTATATTAGGCAATTTGTTTGCACGGTGTTAAAAATAGCTAAATTACTTGTTTAATGTACACATTAGGTATGATTTTCAGATTAGGGTATTTTGCATAATGTGAATTGAATGACGAATCACTGCGACTGGAGTGTTGTTCGAATATTGTTCGAAACTTTGAGTCTGTCACTGAGTTGTTGTGGACAGGGTAAACAAGGAGCAAGGTAAAACTAACATGAATTTCGTGCCGGTGAGTGAGTGGTGGAACACACCCAGACTTGTGGTGATTAAACTTGCTGCCTGACTCTCACATTCTTTGATTCAGTGATATTACTGGGCTATATGCAAGTATAAATTATATAAAGACTATTTCTCTATATTTTTTTTATTTTTTTCATTTTCAGTTTATGCACTAAGGATCAATCTGCCTTTGAACTTGAGCTTCACCAAACACTGGAAGGCAAGGCTGAGCATACTGTCATCCCGCCCACCATCCAGCGTGATCATCGGATACAGGATTTGGTAAGAATAATTTTAACGTAGCCCAATCTACGTTTGACTATAATCTCAAGAAATATTATGATGTCCTGCGTGTTGGCAATGTTGACCGACTAATTTGATTATGGTCCAACAGATACTAAAGATCTGTTGGTGGTCGTCGCCAAGGAACAAGATGTACTATACACTGTAGGATGTCGGGAGGGAATTCTTGGAATAAAATTTACAGCAGCTGATAAAAGTTCAATCAAACAGCCCATGATAAAGTCTGAAGGGGTTTCTGATACTAGCTATCGATTAGAACAGCAACAGCAAGAGCCACTGGTGGGCAAGGATATAAAAAGTGTCAATGTACTACTCAATGTACATCAGGACGATGCAGCTGCATAATAATAATAATAATAATAATAATAATAATAATAATAACAATAATAATAGTAAGAAATTGTTAAATTCTGTTATTTATTTCTTTGGTTCTGTTTAGTAATAAGCCGTCTGACATCAACGTAATAAGCTGACATTTTATATTTTAATGCTATGTTCCTCGGTGATAAAGTCGATATTGCTATTGCCATTTTTAAGTACATTTCACCAAAAATAAAGTCAGTATTTCTGATACCAAATTACTAACTTAAAAAACTTCTGAGTTTCGAAACTAATTAATTGTTACAGAATTTTTATTACTAATAATGATAATAATATGTTTCTAACTCACGCCAGGATCAAACCCATGGTTTTGAATTTGAGTCCCAAACTCCGCTGCAGAATTTGGAATGTAACTGCTGGATCTGTTAGTGATGTCCGTTCTTAGCAGTTTAGGTTACTAAGTTTGACTCCGGTGAGATATTAAAGTTTATTTCTCTTGCAGTCGTGATTTTAAGTTAATTTATATTAATAATAACCAAAAATATAACAATAATAATAACAATTCTTCATGGCCGAATGATGATTAAGAGTACTGTGCTAGATATGTTTTATTGATTTATGTCTAAAGAACAAAACATATCATAACCCCTCCCCCCCTCAAAAAAAAAGAAAAGAAAAAAAAAAAACAGTAGCACCAATTTTTCAATATAACTAAAAGTAAATCTTAGCAAACAATTAAGAATTCATCTATATTTCTAACTTTCTCGTTCCTAAGTAAAAAACTAAGGCAATTGAGATTGTAATCCTATTTATGTCCTTATTTCCATCCTTAACATCAGTTTTTCTAGCATTTTGATTACATTAACACATATGATTCATATTCATCACCATTTGGATATAGGAACATAAAACATCTGTAATGAAGGTTTTAGTCTGTCTTGTTATTAAAATATATTTCAAAGTAGTTTTTGGGAATCTCATATAAAAAAGAAACCTAGAATTGCCCAGCAATCACGATAATTCTATTTAGACTGCTAACAAAGTTAGAATAATGTTCTTTACGAATTTGAGATTATTTTGCTTATGAAATTACTTCTCATTTTAGCAAAATGTAAACAACTTCCTATTATTTTTTATATCTATAGTTCTGATGTAATATGATTCCGGTATTATTATTTCATATCTACCCCTATCATGTAATGGGAAAAACAGGAAACTTGAAGGTCATAGAATTAATGAGTTTTAAGAGAAAAAGAACTGGAGTCAACAACCCCCTTGCAGCCGGTCAATATTCGTGATTGGTATTTACGTTCGTTAATATTATATTACAGTAATTATACCTCTTTGGAAAGCTTGAAGGTGTTAAATGTATGCCTAATGAGATACACATACGCCAGTTATTGGAATTAACATACAAGTCCCTCATACCCATAAGGGGTATTATCTTTCATTCTCGTTTCCTTCCATCTAATATCATATCCTCTCATGATGATGGCCAATTTCACTGATGATCATCACCCTAATCTTGTCTTCTGTTTGGGATGTTGACTCCATAAGGAGTTTAACCAATCAGTTCATCTGGAAATGATCCAATGACTTCAGCCAAATCATCTTACTGCTCTAGATCCTCTCGATACCGTAACAGGCAATCATCAATGTGCTTTTTTATTTTTTCTCAAAACATAGGTATAAGTAAAGGATGAATGCTATAAGTTAGCCATGCTTTTTCAATGCGTTTCCTTTCGAGTATAATCGTTATCAAACAATCCAAAAATACTCCATGTTATTAAGTCTTTGTACCGTGAGCTTTTGCCATTAAGAAACTAGTCGAAGGAATAATAAATACGAATTACACATAACAATGTCACCAAGGCTAAAGAAGATTGAATCTAACCTTCTCTATGAAAGATAATCAAATCGTTGTCTTTCAAGCTGCTTTTAGAACCAATCATTCTAAGAAGTAACTAATCACTCCTAGGATAATTTTTAATTTCTATTTGAAGATTAATAATTGTCATTATTAAAGTGCTCTACGGTGATAAATATCCATCTTATCAAACGTTCTATTGGCCAAAGTTATTTACAGTTTTTCTAGAAATACTCGTTCTATATACTATTAATCATTGTCATATTGAATGAAATAATTTTAACCTATATGCATTTACCATTAGCGAAAAATCTCCATTTTTTAGAGAGTGCATACAACATAACAAACAGTGAGGTAAATGTTTTTAGAATTATAAAATGGTATTAGGTTTATTTTCATATATTGATAAAACTAACATTTGAATCCATTAAATCTGCCAAAACATGACAAGAAAATAAATGTATAGATAAAACGGTTCTAGGAATTCTTGCCGCATACATTTTCGCAGTAGGACTTTTTGTCACGGACTTTTTGCCGTAGGAAACTTTACCACAAGGTATTTTTGCCGTAAGGAATTCTTGCCGCAAATTGCATATTACTTTTATAATTTAAAGGTAAATGAAAGAGTTGACCTATAAAAAAAATAAGTATAGTGGGCTACATACATATAACTAATGCGATGGATGGTCTCTGATAATTAGCTCTTACTATGAAGTTTTAAAAAAGCAGTTTTAGCCCATACATACACTCCACTGGTCTTTGATAAATAGCTCGTGCTTCTAAAGTTTAAAACAAGTTGTTTATAAACAAGAAGTATACATACCTACTTGCATACATACATACACACATACATCTAATTAGCTCTTACTTTGTAAGTTTTAAACAAGCAGTTTTTAGCATACATACATACACTCTACTACATACATGAACGCCGTATAATTAATAAAATATATCTAAGTTATGAGTATAAAAAAGGGTATGAGAATAATAGTGTATTATAAAACTGAAAGTTTATTTATTTAAAACAAGTAATAAATTTAGGAGCAATTGAAGTTACAATAAATATTCAAATATTCATCATTGTCAAATTAAAATCAATAACGAAGGTATTACAATATAGAAGGTTTATTTATTTAAAATTCAAAATATTTGAAAAAAAAACTTTAATTAAGTTTAGAATGAGTGCAAATTCATTGCAATACTCCGTAGATAGTGTACTTTACGCTGAAAATCATATCTCGAAACAATTCTTTGTATTCGTACATAAACATCTTTGTACTTTTTCTTCATGTGAGATGCTTCGCCGCGTTCAATATCAATTCTTTTCTTTTTTGCTAGACTCTCTTCGTTTTTCAAAAGGTTAATTAATTGCCAAATATTTGGGGGGATATTTGTAACAGAACTTTGCAAGGCATTATGAAACCCTTCTACACTATTATTGGTGTTTGGTAACTTATTTAAAGTCCGTTCATAAACATTCCACATATCCACAGGAAATGTTGGACCGACTCTTCGTCTACGAGGGCCCCTGCCTCTTACTCTACCAATATAATACGTCTCAAAATAAGATACCAGGTCCTGAGGCAAATCATCGTTGTCAACTAGTTCCTCAAATGCTCTAATAACTTCACTAGAAGGAACAAATGCAATTGCTGTAAAGCATTTGACCAAGGTGTTAAATTCAGAATCACTCTGGTAACGCACTTTATGGCCAAATTCACAGACTTTTTGAAACAAACATCCGGTTACACTCACATTTGGGAAATAATTTTGAAAACTATCAAAATTTTCTTTTTCAAAATCAGTGATCAAAGTTTCAGGTTGCAAAGTTGAACGCAATTCCTTGAGAACCCCCAAAAATATTCCATATGTGTTCGCAGACTTGTTAGGAAGTAAGGCAAATATGCTTGGTATACTAACGTTATCTATAAGAATGTGTGATGTATATAGCTTGTAATATATATCAGGGGCACATTTGAATGTTCCATCACAAGCCCAATGTCTGTGATTTTCCAGGTCATCTAATCCAGAATCGGTGCCGAATATTAAGATTCTGCTGACGTCATCTTCGCCACTGTCATATAAAATACAACTGGGAATTAGTAGCATTTTCTTTCATTTTTGCTAAGGTGGAGTACACTTTTGGTTTTGTTGGGTTAGCGGAATAGCTATGTTCACCAACAGTTTTGCATATTGCTATATCACCTTCACTTTCCAGAAGTGTGTGGACTCTTTCTTTACAGTTTTTAATTTCACACTTCCAATAAGTTTTACTTTCTAATGTTCTGTCGATTCTGTATTCGAAATTATTATCGTCAACTAACTTTACTCCTCCACGGATAGTTTTCACAGTATGCGGCACTGTGAAGGGCCTGAATAATGGAACATAAATCTATTCTCAGCCGAAAAAAGTTACTGTTATTTTAAATATTTTCCAACTTTAGAAATACATACATAGATGTATGTGTGTATGTATGGATGCAAGTAGGTATGTAACAACTTGTTTTAAACTTTAGAAGCACGATTTATTTATCAAAGACCAGTGGAGTGTATGTAAGGGCTAAAACTGCTTGTTTAAAACTTCATAAGTAAGAGCTAATTATCAGAGACCATCCATCGCAATAGATGTATGTATGTAGGCCACTATACTTATTTTTTTTTTATAGGTCAACTCTTTAAATTATAAAAGTAATATGCAATTTGCGGCAAGATCTCCCTACGGCAAAATTACCTTGTGGCAAAGATTCCTACGGCAAAAAGTCCGTGACAAAAAGTCCTACGGCGAAAATGTATGAGGCAACAATTCCGGTCACCAGATAAAACCACTATTACGGAAAATCGGGCCAGTTATGGTAAACTAGGTTTGCGTTGCATACAGAGAGAGAGAGAGAGAGAGAGAGAGAGAGAGAGAGAGAGAGAGAGAGAGAGACAGAGAGAGAGACAGAGAATTGGGGGGGGGGGGGCAATCATGATTATAGTGACACCAAAGGAAATGTAATTATAATTGATTTGTGCTATTATAGTTGTTCTTAATGGACCATCCACTATCATGCATTATATAATTCCTTAAAAAAAATCTATCCAGTTGAAGGGGATATGTATGTATCTCCCGATTAAGAAAGCTGATTTCTTGAATTATATTGTTGTACAAAGGCCAATCGGAGCGAGAATATAGTGAGTTTAAGTGGGCAAGATGTGAAAGACGTGTTTAACATCGAGTGAAATGATGAGATCATAGAACTGCTAATGCAGTTTCTACTTGCGTTAAACAAACCTTTTCATAAGTATCTCCGAAATTTGCAAAAGCCCAAGTTTATGTGGAAGAATGTCAATTCTCTCGGATTGCGAAAGTATTCTCAAAGAAAACTTTACAAAGGTAATGAATTCCAGGGATTATACACCAGTTTTTTTTCGCTCACGTGAATACACGTGTAGTCAACAACGGGCATACAAATGAAAAAAAAATGGATGCCCTGTTAAAGTTTCTTCGGATACTTAAACCGTTATTGGATGTAACAAGATAAGTTAAACTCTATTGTAATGTCATATATATTCTATACCATTGGTAACATATCGACTAACACCATTGATTAAAAACACTTAATTGTCACCCCTATGTGATCCCTTGAGGCCTATAAATACTAATGTTGTCTATAAATAAAATTAGTTGTTCGGAGCTGCCATTTACTTTAGCTTTTCCTGCACACATATCACATTGGTGACCTATGGAGTGCCTCAAATACCCAGTCGTCCAATGATGCCCACCACTGACCACAATTTATTTCTCCATGATGCCATAGCAAGGCTCCTGCCCTTTGCTAGCAGGTATGCGTTTCCCTTGTTTTAACGAGACGAGATTTATTTCTTAACCTGCTCACCTCCTTAACCTCTCCAAGCACCAAAGGTGATTGTGTCCTCTCTGTGATTCTCAATGACACCTTCCCAGATATCTCCAACTGGCTTTACGAATAAAGGAATACCCTCTAGAGTGTAGTATCCCCTTAAATTATTCCTCCTGGAGTAGTACTCTTCGTTAGCAGCCGGCCTCTAGCCAAGTTTTTCAGCTCTCTCAACAGCTAATGGGGGATCAAAAAGAGTCGATGACCCTTGGGGAAAAGGTCATTATTACTCGTGTTCAGACTGCGGTAGACGATTCTTCTTTTGAAGTGAACCTTACTTCATATCTTATCGCTCAACACTTGTTGGAGCCGATCTGAGCAACCCTGTTCAATAATGATAACTAGCCCATTAAGCACCTTAGACCAGAGTTGACGCTCATATAAACAGCCACTACTTTATTCTCCCTAAGAAGTTCATCAACTAATCCACTCCTCACAAAGGGTATGACCATAAAACAATGACTGAAGAGGAGATGAATGTTTTAGAACATTAATGCCCACATCAGCGACAAAATACCCCATCAACTGCCCATGCTACCTCCCGCTTGCTTACCAACTAACGTACTCAACAGCCAACAGCCACTGGATGACACCCCCCACTCACATTTGAACTACTAGTGCACCAAATTTGGAGCTGTTGCAAAGAAATATGTTTCTCCACGTCAATAGTAAAAGAATATGTATGTAGGCCATTGAATATGTCAGTGGCATCCCTTTCAATTAATCTTTTCTTTTTGTATGATACCGGATCTAATGTGCTCTTTCTGGTAGATACTGGTGCCTGCCACTCCCTTCTACCTTGTTCCCGTCCCTCCAAGACTGCCGTTGTTTGCCTGGGGGCTGCCAACGGATTTTTTTATCTCCACCCACTGTTACAAAAGGCTAACACTGTCATTTTGGGTGTACCAAGTACTGGTAAAATTCCCTTCTCACTAATGTTACACAGTCTCTTATCTATGTACATTTCCTTTCCCATTTTCACCTCCTGGTTGATGTTGCACATTGATGCTTCATCAATGCCAACTCTTACTCAGCCACAACTTTATAACCTTTTTCCTCTGATCTTACTCTCCACATCAGTATGCCTCCAGATGCTTACATTCACCTCCTCACTTTATATCTTGATGTCTTTACAAAACTACATTTGATGTCCACGGGTTTCCTCCCTCCAAGACTGCCGTTGTTTGCCTGGGGGCTGCCAACGGATTTTTTTATCTCCACCCACTGTTACAAAAGGCTAACACTGTCATTTTGGGTGTACCAAGTACTGGTAAAATTCCCTTCTCACTAATGTTACACAGTCTCTTATCGATGTACATTTCCTTTCCCATTTTCACCTCCTGGTTGATGTTGCACATTGATGCTTCATCAATGCCAACTCTTACTCAGCCACAACTTTATAACCTTTTTCCTCTGATCTTACTCTCCACATCAGTATGCCTCCAGATGCTTACATTCACCTCCTCACTTTATATCTTGATGTCTTTACAAAACTACATTTGATGTCCACGGGTTTCCCGCCATGCACGGTGTCAATCACTTTATCAAGACAACAGTGCCCCTAATGTTTGCCAGATTCAGGCATTTAGCACCAGCTTCTAAACACATATTTGCTGAACTAGAAGAAATGGAACTCTGTCAAAAGGCCTCAAGCCAATGGCTGTCACCCCTGCACACTGTCTCGAAGAATATTGTATTCCTATGCCATTGTGGAGATTACCGGTGTTTTAACATGTAGGCAGCTTTGGTGTCTTTTTGCAGTGGTTTTAGCTGATGTCTCAGCGACTGAAATTCTATATGGCGACCTGTTATTCGTTCCTGGGGATATTTTCTACCTGCCATGACCTAATAAATCTCCAGTGCCTATATTACATTATGAGGAAGTCTACTTTCTGCTGTCAGACTTAGGAGCCTCACTCAAAGCAGCACATGTTGAAAGATCTACACACGGCAGTATACGTCTTTTTGTGCAGTGACCACATTTGTGGCAAAAAGGATTGGATTACCACTGAGAGCTTTAGATCTTCATTTGTCCTGCATGAGGACCCTAAAACCACATAACTCTCTTGTGCAGGTCATCCTCTTTGAAGTGCATGTTTTTTTTGTTTTTTTTTAGAGGGGAGCCATGTAATATACGTCAAGGAAGCAACTCATATATAACAGAAGAAGGATGCCCTATCAATGTTTTCTTTGATATTTCAACCGTTATTGGACTCCACGTAAAAATTTTTCTACTATTCCATCATTAAGTTATATATTTTCATATTCCAATGTCAACCTTATATACAAAAACCGTTGATTATAATCACAAAATTGTCACCCCCGTATGATACTTGATGACCTATATATAGGTACATTCTCTGTAAATAAACACGTATTGCCATTTCATGGAACCTTTCATAAATTTGCGAGAGAAATTACCACGTGAGGGAGGTGTCGTAGGAGGTCAAAGTTCATCATCAATTTGTAGGAATTTTATGGGAATTGTGGATTATTATGGCATGATTCATGGGAGAACTAAATTTTATCTAAATTTTTGGGAGAGTGATATGGGAATATTTAAATATCATGCATTTTTGTGTGTGTGGAATTTTAAAAGATTTTAGTGTTTTTACTGTTGATTCTCTATATAAATACACGTGAATGGTTAAATTCACCAAACAAAAATGATAAAAAAAAAAGGTCTTGCCTAACAACACCTTCAGCCTCCAGCCTTGAATCGCTATGCACCACTGGTTCCATGCAGTGTCTCCCTCAGGTTAAGGACACTTCTACTTATTCAATCTGAAATCAGAAATGCGGATTGGCTGCGTGCAATGAGTATTATCACGTAACTATGTTGGTAGTTACACAGATGATCAAAATAACTTTAATATATACTTGTTTGAGAAATATTTGTGAAACTATTTCAAGTTAATAAGAATTTTCTAGTAACAGAATGCAGATGCAACCAAAATCACAGGATCTTATTCGATGTACAAGAAGCTTATGCATATAGCAGTCAATATAAGGGATTTGTCAAAATACTCTGCTGAGTACCTTCTCCGTCTGAAGTTTATAGACTATTTTTTTTGCCTTATGAAAGAAGGAACTTTGTTTATAAATTCCATATATTTGTATCTGAGTGTTCTTTAGATAATCCTTAAATCAAGTATGTTTAAGAAAGATACCTAATTTATTTCAATTTAGGTCATAAACCAAGTTGGGTGCAGTTACTAGTAAATATAGAGGGTAAC
>NC_090728.1:17084971-17087471 GCF_036898095.1 Palaemon carinicauda | reverse complement strand
GTTCCCGTTTTCTGTGCATACGGTCACGTGTCTCCCTCTCTCTCTCTCTCTTTTTTGTGTAAGGGCTATCGTCTTAATGACACCACTGGAACTGTTGCTACGTTCCAATTGATATCACATCAATTTCCAACGGACCTCTTTCTCTATTACGATTATGCGCTTGTCCTTTTGAAGCCTACATACCCAAAGTCTCTCTCTCTCTCTCTCTCTCTCTGCCAACCCAATTCTACAATATCCTCTGGGGACCATAAACTCATATGAAGGGTTATCGTCTCTTTTAACCCTGGATAGGTAACGGTAAATTGCGTTACCTATTACGGTAACACTGGGCATATATGACCGGCCGTAAAAAAAATATTTTTTAAAATACTTCCCAATAAGTTGTAAAGGCAATTAGGGTTTGGCTTATTGGTTTTAACAACCCTTAATACTACTTTGGTGTTTAAATCAAACAAAGAATAGAAAAAATATTTTTACTAAATATTTCAAAAAAAGAAGTTTGATTTTTTTATCACTTACAGTAAAAAATTTACAGAAAATGAAGAATTCAAATATTTACATAATCTTCACAGCTGGCTGCCGGTTCTAGAAGTTTGGTAAATCTTTCACAAAAGTTGTATAAAAATATCAATAACACACATACAATGACAATAATGCTATAATCAATTATATGAAAACTTTGACTTTCACTAAACTCACTTGGAAAGCAACGCTGGGTCATAAATGAGCGGTATACCCGTGAAAAACGTGTTATGGCGTCGAGATGAACAGAGCAGCAGCTACAGCACGTCCGACATCTGCAAGAACGTATCCTCAACTGCCGATTCCAGGGCTAACATTTAGACTAATAGCAAGCACAACTGCGCAGTTCTGAAAAAAACGTCTTTTTGCGCAGCGTCCTTGGCATATATGCCCAGCGTTACCTGTCCAGGTAGTGACACCCTTGGAACTGCTGCTACGTTCTCAATGATTGCACATCAATTCCCAACGGACCTCTTTCCCTTTTATGGTTATGCGCTTGTACTTTTGAAGCCTACATATCCGACGTCTCTCTCTCTCTCTCTCTCTCTCTCTCTCTGCCAACCGAATTCCACAATATCATCTGGGGACAATAAACTCAGAAAAGGGCTATCGTCTTTCTATATGAGACCATTGGAACTGCTGCTATGTTCTCATTGATTGCACATCAATCACAATGGACCTCTTTCCCTATTATGATTATGCACTTGACCTTTTGAAGCATGCATATCCGACCCATCAGTCTCTCTCTCTCTCTCTCTCTCTCTCTCTCTCTCTCTCTCTCTCTCTCTGCCAACCCAATTCTACAATATAATATGGGGACAATAAACTCAGAAGTGCTCTCATCTTTCTTAATGACACCATTGGAACTGCTGCTATGTTCTCACTTACTGCACGTCAATCCCCAACGGACCTCTTTCCTTATTACGGCTATGCACGTCTCCTTTTGCAGACTGTATATCTGACGTCTCTCTCTCTCTCTCTCTCTCTCTCTCTCTCTCTCTGTGCCAACCCAATTCTACAATAGGCTCTGTGGACAATAAACTCAGATAAAATGCTATAGTCTGTCCTAATGACACCATTGGAAGTGATGCTGTGTTCTCATTTATTGCACATCAATCCCCAACGGACCTCTTTCCCTATTACGTTTATGCACGTGTCCTTTTGAAGCCTACATATCTGACGTCTCTCTCTCTCTCTCTCTCTCTCTCTCTCTCTCTCTCTCTCTCTGCCAACCCAATTGTACAATATCCTCTGGGGACAAAGACTCAGATAAAGTGCTATTGTCTTTCTGAATGACACAATTGGGACTGCTGCTAGGTTCTTATTTATTGCATATCAATCCCTATTGGACCTCTTTCCCTATTCTGCATAAAAAACGTCTCTCTCTCTCTCTCTCTCTCTCTCTCTCTCTCTCTCTCTCTCTCTCTCTCTCTCTCTCAACCCAATTCTATAATATCACCTAAGAACAATAAACTCAGATAAAGTGCTATTGTCTTTCTTAATAACAAAATTGGAACTGCTGCCAGGTTCTTATTTATTGTACATCAATCACCAACGGACCTCTTTCCCTATTACGGTTATGCACTCGTCCTTTTGAAGCCTGCAAATAAAACATCTCTCTCTCTCTCTCTCTCTCTCTCTCTCTCTCTCTCTCTCTCTACCAACCCAATTCTACAATATCTTACGGGGACAATAGACTCATATGAAGTAATATCATCTACTTAATGACACCATTGGAACTGCTGCTATGTTCTCAATCCCCAACGGACCTCTTTCCCTATTACGGTTATGCACTTGTTCCTTTGAAACCTGCATAGAAAACGTCTCTCTCTCTCTCTCTCTCTCTCTCTCTCTCTCTCTCTACCAACCCAATTCTACAATATCCTCTTGTGGACAATAAACTCATATGAATTACTATCATCTACTTAATGACACCATTGAAACCGTTGGTATGTGCTCAATCCACAACTGACCTCTT
>NC_090728.1:17069971-17077471 GCF_036898095.1 Palaemon carinicauda | reverse complement strand
TCAAAAATGAGCAAATTTTAAAGTCTCTGTGACAACGATGTCCAAACATATGACTGATTACGTGAACTGGACATTTTGCTTGACCGTGACCATAACCTTTGACCTTGACCTTCTAAAATTTCATCATTTCCAGCTTTCCACATAACAGCTAGTCTCTGGAAGTTTCATTACTCTGCGATTAGAATTGTGGCCAGTAATTTGTTCACATACATACACACGCAAAAACAAACACACACGGGTGAAAACATAACTTTCGTCCAACTTCGTTGGTCGAGGTAACTAAAATGGTATTCACTAGACCACAGACCTCCCTCATGGCAGCTTATTTCTCTATTTATTGCTCGATCTTGACCTTGGCCTTTGAACTTAATGTGTATTAATTGGCGTGGATTTTCAAATATGAACCAAGATTGAAGTTTCTGTGACAACGATGTTCAAATTTATGGGTTCTTACGTTATTTGGACATTTTACTTGACTGTGACCTTGACCTTTGACCTTGCGATAAAAATTGTGGCTAGGACGCTGTTCACAAATAAACACGCACACATAAACAAACACGAACAGGAGCAAAAAATAACCTCGTTGGCAGATGTAATAAACCGACTTGATCACATAATCTCCTTAGCGTATAACGTTATTATAAACTATGGCATTTGGTAATCCAATTTCATTGACTTTAATCATGCATACTTTGGTGTTCACAATGTGCACAGTGCGTTAGTTCAAAATTATGTCATGACAGTCAACAATACCAAGTCTACAGTTAGAATTATGGATATGAGATCTGTACAGATAGAGTAGTTCCCTCAGCATAGGCCTCTGATTTGATAACTAGGCTAAGCTTCATATTTTTGTGTGAATTTAGCTACCCAAAAATAGTACCCTAAAAACGTTTACCTGAGACTGCATTTCTGTGGTCGCTAAACAGATTTTAAACAAGTAATTTTTTCTGTATAATAGTTGAAAACCTAATGGAATTGCTATTCGCACTAATGTTTGAAATACTTTTGAGGACATTCTTTAACTTGTGTAACCGTTATACGGCAGAAAATTGCCCCTTGGGATGTTGCTCATCCATTGGGCAAACGATAAATGATTATAGCAGTACTATTGATTTTATATTCTCATAGTCACTCATTACTGAAATAGCTTATTACTGCAAAAATTATTTCGGTGAACATCTCATTATTTTATATGTAACTTTCCCATGCAAAAACAGCATTCGAGGTTGCGAAATACTTCTTGGAGCAGCGGCATTAACCATCGCAGAAAAGTTCGCAGAAGCTTCCCGTTCTCCCGATCCTTATCCTTCACTTACTAACTTTTATAAAGGAAGATCTTGGTAGAGGAGGATGGGGGCGGGCGGGAGAAGGGGGGGGGGGGGTAAAGAGTTTGATGAAAATGAGGCAATAGAATGATGGGATCTCTGCATGGCAAATTAACACGATGTTTCATTCAACTGTATTCTAAGTTTCCTTTGTATGAAATCTACAAATTTTGGAAACGGAGACGTCCAAGAAGAACGATAATGGTATCTAAAAATACATACGTTGTAAATGTTGGTAATCGTAGCAATAGCTTTAATCTTTACGATTACTAGTATTCTTAATGATCTAGGATAATAAAAAGTAAAGAAAGCAGAGAGGATAATGATTCTAAAAGATTAAAGTTAAATTTTGTTAAAGAAATGAATATTTAACTGATTTTTTTTTTTGAATGACTATAACGAATGATATGGAGTCGTGACCTTCAGAAAAATAAAAAAATTCTGAGAGAGAGAGAGAGAGAGAGAGAGAGAGAGAGAGAGAGAGAGAGAGAGAGGATAATTAATAACATCTGTCTTTTCGCATATCAAACGGACATGAAAACGCTTATGGTAGGTTGCACGAATATATTTCTATATACTATAAAGAGTAATAAAATGTAACATACTGATGAGTTAGTATGTCTCTTGAAAGAGCAAGCACACAGATTAGGAGCAGAACAAAATTAACAATCAAGCTCTCAGTAACTGCTGTTTCCCATGAAAGGTCTTGTTTGAACAATTTCCTTTGAACTGGCAATGATTTGGCATCCAGTGTATGCGAAGCCAGATAACTACTATCTATTTCAGACGCCATAATGCCTCGCTATTTGCAAATATCTTTTAAACGAAGTCTGGTCAATATGACAATTTGGCACAGCTTTTTTGATACACCCCACACTCTTTATGACACTACAGTATACTGCCAAGTATGTTTCATTAATAATTATACTCTTGACTTTAGAGGCGAAGTTGTAAGAGCAAAGAAGAGAATAGAACAGGCAGGAGAAAAGTGTGAGGCAATTACATGCAAGCATTCCGGCCCACTTCTTCTCTTCCCTTATTCCCTGCCACAATAATCCCACAAACTATTCCCTTCCCCTCGTTCTCCCTTATCTCTTTTTATAATAGCTTTCTCTCTCTCTCTCTCTCTCTCTCTCTCTCTCTCTCTCTCTCTCTCTCGAGCGTGCGCGCACTTCCTATATTATAGCGCCCGATGCATATGGAGTTATGTATACTCTGTAGCGCATAATAATATAAAAGTAGAAAGGATCATTCATGCACATGCGAGTGATGACTGCTTTAGGTTATTTGACCGTTATGTCGAACAAAGTGGAAAATATTTCGAAACCATATTTAAAAAAAAAACATGAATATAATGTTTGGGCATGTAATCATGCTATTGACATGGATAGAGCAAAGGATATACTGTATTGTAGGCATATAATAAACGCAATATTATAAAATCATGTATCATTGAGAAAACCTGTGCAAAAGAGATCACCAGTAACCCAGGGATATATAAACATGACGAGCCGTTTATAAAAGATTTATGTAGATAAATGTCATTTTTAAACCAACTATGTAATAATTTTCAGGTTTTTCTATGCAATCTATTATACGTCTGTCACAAAAGTTACTATGAAACTGCTACTAACTTAGTGTACTAATTGGCTCATAAGAAATATGACTATATCGTTACAAAAGCGCTAGGTCAAAAGTTCGTTTCCATGATGCTTCCTCCAGCTTAGTGATATATATATATATATATATATATATATATATGTGTGTTGTTATTTGTATATCTATTTATTTCTTCAATTAGATACGTAAGCAATATCTTAACTGCAATATAATAAATCAAAACTCCCAGCTGCTATACCAAGAATATTTCATGGAACCGCACCAAAACAAACAACCATTGGAGAGAGAGAGAGAGAGAGAGAGAGAGAGAGAGAGAGAGAGAGAGAGAATTTCTACTTCGGTACGTAACGTCGCACATTCCCTCGCTTTATGGGAATGTCTTCTCTGGTCTCACATCTTGGCCTTCAAAGCCAATAGTCTACTCATTACTGAAACACACTTGGCAGTATTCTGTAGTGTCATAAATCCTCGAAGGATTCTTAAATAAGTTGTGTCAGAATGTCATATTGATTCTTCCGTTTGTTGAAAAGATATTTGCCAAATATGAGGCTTCATGGCATCGGAAAAGGATGAGGTTCAAGCTTTTCTTTTAAGAGATGATATTGTACTGCCTTGCATTCACAAAGAGGTATTGGTTCTTGAGAAAGCAAAGGTATAGGTGCAATAGAATAGAAAGGTGAGAAGAGGAACGTGGGAAATGTGGTGTAACGAGGAAGCAGCGAGACTTTGTGACAAAAGATTACCATTAAAACTAGACTTGATATTCTATGATTTCAGTTTTCTTATAAACCCTTCTGTAATGGACTGAATCTAATTAATTTTCTGACTATCTACTGTAGAGGCAAATAGGAGCGTGTTCACTATCAACACGCTGTTTAGTTGCTGTCTCATTGTTGAAGGTCTCTACATAATTCCGAATCTGTTCAAACTCTTTAAGGGCTTAAGCCTATTACTTAGAAAAAAGTCTGTATGCTGTGTCACACCTATTAACCCCGTTCATGAAACATATGTTTACAAACTTTTTCTATACGTTGCTTTTGGAGATGGTAAATCATCTAGAGCACAAATAAGTCGGTTTGATTTTCTTCTTGCTTGCAGGGGTTACTGATCTATTTTTATCCTATTTATTTTAATATATCAAACCTAATAGGAAAAATGTTTATTGAACACTTTAAATCTGCTAATTCTTTCTTCTATAAGTCTTTGAATGTACCTCTATCGGAAAAGCATTTTGGGTTCTGGTAAAGAAGGGTAGGAAAATATAATTCATATTGGCGTATAACATAGTGCTTGCATTAATCTTCAGATGTTTTAAATGAGGAAAACATCAGTAACTTTTACCTCATAGTCTAATAAAGCATAGTAACTTGGTTTTCTTTCGATATATATATTTCTCTCTAATGACAGTAATGCTTCACTGATGTTTTTTTTTTATCTTTTTTCGCTTTTTTTCTCTATGCTAGGTGAAATGAATATTATTCTATCACGCTTGGAAGTTTGCATAATACAATAAAACTCATATTTATTTTCTTTCATTTCTTGTTACACTACCTGAGTGAGTTTTTTACACTAACTATGAAAAATCGAATTTTCACATTTAATGCAAATATATAATTTCTTTAGAAATGGGCACAATTTCATGAGAACAGTGCGCTGTGACCAATTAAGATACCATCAAATGCCAAAAAGAGGAGGGGCTTTTGGAGAAAACCAAGATGTGCAAGGTGAGATGGATTGCTGAAAGATCACTACTGGAAAGGAAGGAGATTTAAGATATAAGATGAATATGGGGTATATGTAGTGTAAGGCCAAGGCTAAGGAAGTATATCCGATATACTATGAACATGTAAGGAAAAGAAAACATGCCGGTGATGCGGATGTGTAATATGAGACGTCAGTGGATCAGATGGGTGGATGTGGAGGGGAGGGATATGGGTGAGATGGGACTTCGGGAAGAAAATGAAAGGAATAGAATTACACGGAAAATGCTAACTCGAGCGGCCAAGCCTGCTATACAGCAGGATTAATAAGGTCGTAAGAAGAAAAAATCCAGAAATAAATCAGTCATCATCATTATATTATGTTCTCTATACCCTTTCTTCTATCTCTCGGTAATTTCAAAAGAAGCCTAATAACTTAGACACAACATGAGTATCAGTTTTTGCTAGGTATGTAATGCATGCATAGTAAGCAAAGCAAATACTGATAAAGATATATAGCCTATATAAGTTTTCTACTACATTGCAACCGCCATAAAAAAAATAAATAAAAAAAAAAGAATCTAAGATAGCATTAATTTTAGTTCTCTTATAAAACTGGTATTACATTGTCTACTTTTATACCAATATTAACTTTGTTTAGAAAAGATATGAAATTTATTTACAAAATTATCACCCTTGTAATTAAAGGTAGTTCTTAGGGTATACCATTACAGGTGTACCATGTAGCATACAGTATGGTTAATAAACTTATAGCTCTTTTTCTCATTCTTGATCGGTATCCCTTAAGCAATTACCTGAATATCCAAGGAAATATAAACTATTAGAATCAGTAAGGCTGACCATGTTTGCGTAGGATTATATAGGCAATGGCTGCTGATGACTCAGCAGGTAGTCTTATAGCCTCCCAATCCTTCCATCCCAAACTCAAAAGGATGGTGAGGTTGCAGTCACTTCTAGAAACTGTCGAGCTTGACCGGTCTCGTACTTCCATGTGACGGATAGCCAGGCAAGGAACTCTCCAATGAGGTTTATTTCCAAGTTTCCAGGTATTTTGTCTCTAAAGTTCCACTTCTTCCTGTTATGATTCGTACACACACACACTCTCTCTCTCTCTCTCTCTCTCTCTCTCTCTCTCTCTCTCTCTCTCTCTCTCTCTCTCTCTCTCTCTCTCTATCTCTCTCTCTCTCTCTCTCTCTCTCTCTTATATTCTGTATAGATTTCACGTTTTCGTAAATAATCTTTTGGATCGACAGTCAATCTCATTCTGATAAATTGTAAGCTTCACATCGATATCAATGCAAACAAAAACAAGAATCATGTTGGTTATAGAGTAAATGATAAGTACCAAATTGAGTACTCATGTACAATTGAGTCTAAATGTATATTTTTTTTTTTCTAAAATCTCCTAGCCATTTTCTTTTTTTCTATGAGAAGTAAAGCAGGGGTAGAATATAGAAATCCACTTCTGATGACATTTGGTTTTAAGGGTTTAGAAGGTCGCTCATGAATGACAGAGGCAAAGGACAGTGACATTGCCCTATCATGTAGGCCAATGCCCCAGAGACTGACCATATATACTCATGATCTGCACCCAAGCCCCCTCTCCATCCAAGCTAGGACCAAGGAGGACCAGGCAACGGCTACTGATGACTCAGCAGATATACCTATAAGCTTCCCCAAAGCCCCCATCCTTAGCTCACAAGGATGGTGACGTTGCAGCGACCAAAGGAACCAACAAGTTTGAGCGGGACTCAAACCCCAGTCTGGCAATCACCAGGCAAGGACGCTACCACTAGGCCACCACAACTATGAAAAAGCCTTTGATAGTATGCATCGGCCAATTTTGTGGAGATTCCTGCGTAGTTATGAAATTCCTCTTAAATATGTAAATTTGTTTAAGTCTGATCATGAGCTTAGCAAGTGCAAAGTTACTATTAGTGGAAGCCTATAAAATGAATATCCAGTGAACAGCAGAATACTCCAAGGGAATATGTTGTCACCTATGTTGTTTAACCCCTCAAGGATTTTGTATTGTATGGAACAGTTGGGGATGGTGGAGAAGGATTGGACTGGATAGGTAATAGGAAATTAGCTAACCTAGAGTATGCTGATGCTTCTGTCCTTATTAACAGAACACCACAGGACTTGCAAAGCTTGCTTAATAGAATACATGTAATATCATACGAGGTATGGCTAAAGATAAATAGAAGAAAGACAGATGATGAGAACGGAATGCGCAATGGAAGAGGAAATATCATTGGAAGGAGAAAGGATTAATGAGGTAGAATCCTTCAAGTATTTAGGAGCTACGATCCCAATACAGGGTCATTAGAATTAGAGTTTAGTGAAATATTGAAAAAAAAAAAAAAAAACGCAAATCCGATAAAGGCTAGGTTTAGCAAAATTTGGAAATAAAATCGCCCGAAATTACATATAAAATTCAGGCTATATATCAGGCTAGTGAGTTCTGTGTTACGCTATGGACATGAGGCGTAGTATCACAATGAAACAATTTCCAGCAGATTTTGTAGATTTGAGAGCAAGGCTGTCAGAATAATATTGGGAGTTTAATGGCAGGATATGATTAGAACTGAAACTATAAGAGTGATTACTCAAGTGGCATATGTGGATGACATCATAGTGAGGGGTTGATGGAGATAGTTTTGTCATGCTCTTTACATTCCTCAAGAGTTGTTAGTTCGCCGAACGTTCAGCTGGGCTCTACAAGGCACTCGCAGAGTTGGAAGACCAATGTCTACATGGTTGTGAAGTATGAAGTGTGACGGGTTAGATGATAGAGACGACTAGTGAAATCTAACCGAGGCCCTTGA
>NC_090728.1:17047471-17064971 GCF_036898095.1 Palaemon carinicauda | reverse complement strand
GTTTAAACCCAATACCATTTAGTGTTTGAAATAATCAAAGAACTTTTAGATGATAATATAAATCTCTAAGCCTACTATTATTTTGTGATTCAATGTCTTCAAAGAAAGGAAGTAATAAGAACTGTATAATTGCTGTATACCACTTGGTCTAATTACTTAGCTTAACTATTACGTAACTTGGTCTTAACAAAATTAAGTAGCCTTAAACCTCTCAATTAAAACCACCTGCATAATTTAGACCCTATTGTTCCTGTATCATTAAATAAGGTTATTTTATTATTTCTGCAATAGAACACGAACTTTTTGTAATTTCTCGGGATTTAACACAGGCGAGTATGGATTGGGACGTAAATTATGTGATTGTGTAATCTGTTGAGTGAAACCTACTTGAGACCCTTCATATACACTAAGTGACATATTTATAAGAATTGTACGCTCTATTGGAATTTTTGATAAAATTCTTTTCATATAAGCCAACCACTTTATTGAATAATTTGACTTTTTTTTATAACTATGTTACCACTTCGAGTCTGATCCTTATTATCCTTAAAACTATTCAAGTCATAGACCTGAAAGAACTCTAAGCTAGAGCATTTCTGATAATTGAATATCCTGATTTTCTGAACTTACAAAGGGATGAATCTAACACTGTCTTCGCATCAACTCCTCTTCCCCTCCCATCTCCACCAAGCTTGCCACTTCGTCTTCTGTATCCTCTGATGATGACCACCACCTACCCTGACGTATCTGTCCCTATTACCACAGTGATGCTACCCTACTTTGCCTACAGATATCTATTTGCATGGTTTTAGTACACCAAGGTTCAGTTCCATACCAAAGGTGTGAACTGCTCAAACAGTAAATTACACGGTGCACTTGGTGTCAGATGACACCTTCCTATAAATCTACGACTTTTTTTAAAGCAATTACACGTATGATGCCCTCAAATAATAGTAGTAGTACTCACTGTCCCCACACGCCGGTATATCCAAATTTTTTGAACAACTGTTTAAGGATCAAAAGGCATCGATGGCCCTCATAGAAATGATCAATACTGCTTTTTATTAGTCTGCTACAGATGGTTCTTCTCATGAAATAAAAATATTTCTTGCCCATTAAGTACAACCCCCGATAGATTCGGCATGATCCACCCATCTTGATGTCAACGTCTGGCCCCTGAAGAACCTGAAGAACCTGAAGAACAGAATCAATACCATTATGGAGAGCCACTTCTACAACTTTTTGAACTTCCTCAACAACTTCCCTCCTGGAGAAGGGGTTAATCATTGAATGCTCAATGAATCTGAGGTGAATGCTATTGGACGTTGAAGGTCTCATCAAAATGTTACTGGGCAGTGATAAAAAAGCCTCTCACCACCCACCTAGGCCTCTGGATGATACCTATTGCCCTCAGTTATGCTACTACCACTTCAGATTCAAGGCTGCTGCTAAGAAACGTGCTATCAGATGGCAATGGTCAAAAAGTGTATTAGTGGGCCATCATGTGTGGCTGTTTCCTCCACATTAAGTAATCTTTTCTTTTTGCACAGTTTAGGATCTAATGTGCACTTGCTGAAAGATACTGGTACCTATCGTTCCCTTCTTCCCTGTTAAGGGTGCAACCTCATCATCCTAAGACTATTGATGTCTGTCTGGTGTCCGCTAATGGATTTACGACCTTCTGCCACTATAACAAGATGCATGGGGACATTCAATACCGGTGCAATTGCATCATCGCTGATGTTACGCTGCATCTCATCAGTATGGATTTCCTTGCCCATTACTAGCTCCTAGTTGATATTGCATATCGATGCCCAGTTAATGTTAGCTAGTAATTGGCCACACCTATATCAAATGTCCCCTCTGACCTTGTTTTCCACCTCATTGCACTCTTCCTCCCCAAAACTACATACTGTATGTCCATGGTTTCCCCAAAGCATGGTATCTATCACCATTGTAAGATGATGGTGCTCCAAATGTTTGCAATATTCAGACATTTATCCCAAGTAAATTTGACAGATTTTAAATGCACATTCGTTGAAAGGGAAGCATTGTTCCTTTGTCAAAAGCCTTCATGACCCTGGTCGTTGCCTCTGCACATTGACCTGAAGAAGGAGGAAGGCTTATGCCCTTCTGGGGATAAAGATATCTAAATAATTATGCAGACGGAACCAGACCACTAACCTCTCTCCAATGTCTCTGATATAGTCCCCCTCGACCAACTAAGAGGGCATTATTAGGTGCTCATGGACTCGAGAGAAATTCCCGGGACCACCAACAACCCCACCTACGGAACATACAATTTCAATTACTTCTGCTGAAGCCTTTGCAATTTAGGAGTCACATTTCAGATTGCAATGACTCTTGGGTTGCCTTTTGGGCAATCTCTCCTTCTGCATATGTTATGTAGATAACATAAAATATTCTACCCTTCTAAAGAGGACAACTTATGTCAACTACTTGTCCTTGACCACCTGCAACAGTATGCCTTGTATTCAGGTTTGATAAGTGTACCTTTTGTGCCAAAGAAGTGCCATTCATGGGCCATGGCCTCACTCCTGAGGGTGTTCGCCCACTCCTTGAAAAGATATCAAGAACAGAGAAGCTCCCACATACCATCTATTTTCAAAGCACTGCATTTCTTGTGCCAAGTGAACCACTATCATAATTTCTTACCAGCCATTGTTGCCACTTTTGCCTTCCTCTATGACTCCCTCAAGGTTAAGCTTAAAACCTGAAGTGGGGCCTGCTCAGGAGGTGTCATTTTTAATGCAAAGAAATAGCTATGAACTGCTACCATTCCACACTTCCCTTTACCAACTGCAACCCCCCCCCCCTTACTTTCACCAATACCTGTGATGTCACTGTAGGAGAGGTAATTGAACAAATGATCAGCAGAAATGTTTCAAAGGCTGAATCAAGCTACTCTTCCTTCGCCCGAGAACTACTAGAAGTTGATCTGGCTTTCTGTTACTTTTGCCACTTCTTAGAGGAACACCTTTCATCTTTCATATGAACCAAATGCCTCATGGACTACACTCAACAGTCCGACGTCTGGTCCTCCAGTTGGTGCTGATATTTTTCGTCCATTTCTTAATACAGCTGTACCATTCACCTCCCTCCACTTGGAAATGGATTGCAAGGCCTTGGTAGAAGGCTGAAAATTTTACTTCAAGTACCAAACATGCTGGAAATCTTGTACGTCCTTCCACTGGGAACACTTGGCCCTTGATGATTCCAATTCCTTACTCTGATGTGACATCAGTACCAGTAGGCTACATCAGTGTATTTCTGCCTCCATGCACCAACATGTCTCTCAATTGATCCATAATTTTTCATATATGGCATAGCATAACTAGATATCCCTAGGTTGGGTTGTCTCCTGTATTTCATGTCAAACTTCCAAAGTGTATCACAAAGCAGATACGGGCATGGACCATTTTCATCAACCTCAGGACCATTTTGCCTACATTCACGATGATATGGATGGCCCCTACCCCAATCACAAAGACCCTGTTACTTTTTTACAGTCATCAATCGCTGAACTCGTTGGTTGGCCTAAAGGCATCTCCATGCAAGATGCAACATCCAACTCATTTACTCATGTCTTACACTCCAGATGGAGGGCAAGATTCGGCAATCCAGAGCATAATACTTCCAACAGGGGGCCAATTTTCACTTTCCAGTTGGGGCATCATTTGGACCTCTTTTATTCATTTAAATACATCAAACAACCACTTACAACACCACAGCCAACTTAATATTGGTATATATTTCCATCGTACTCTCAGAAGAGTTCAGATGTTGAACTGCAGTTACTCAGGCTGGTGTCTACAGCTTCCCTAGGTCCTCGGACTTAAGACCATACCCAACGACAGCATGGATTTTGTAGTTGCAGAAAAAGCTGGCTGTTCATGCAAGGTTTTGTCTGTATGCAGAGTGCTCCCATATCTGTACTGCTTATGTCATGAGGGGAAATTTACCCTCTTCTAACATAATAAAAGTCCCTGGCAAAGTAGCATATCCAGAAAGACCTACACAGCGTTATGTTTTCATGACCCTGACACTTGTAAGCCACCACTTACACATCCACATACAAACCTATTCCTTCGTCCTACTCCAAAAGCTTTATGTCAAAAGCTGTGTATATCCTGTAAAACGACCCACCAATAGTATGACTCTTTAAAGCAGATCACCGTCTTTCACATGATTTTCTACTTCAAGGGCGGGGTGGGAGGGGGCCATGTAATGCACGTTTGGGAAGCAATACATACAAATGAAGCATTCCTATCTACGTTTTCTTCTAATCTGCAACCACCATTAGACTCCATATCAAAAAGTAATTGAATGTAACAAGCTATTTTAAACTCTATCATTCATTGTTACATTATCCATTTCTACGTCAATGTCAATATTATCGACAAAAACTGTAGAATATAACCATACAATCGTTACACTTTTATGACCCCTTGGGACCTATAAATATCTGCGCCGTCTCTAAATAAACTTAGTTGTTTGAGAGCTGTCTTAATTTCAATTTTCCACCATTACCTTTACATTATGTTTGACATCTTAGCACAATAGTAAATATGTATTGCAGTAGTGCTCTGCCGATGTATTACAGAATTCAACTTTTTTTTTCCCCAAAGGTAATGAATTAGAAATATAATGTTGCTTTTTTTTGCACATTACCAGTTTATGTCCAATTGCGCAGCTCATTCATAAAGAATCCTGTCACTTCCCGAAAAGTGAACAGTAGGTGAACAAAAATCATAGTGAAAAAATAACTTTCAGTATTATATATTGAAGATTGAGATTTAAGGTAAGCTTTTTGGAAGATCCAGGGCAGTGATTATTACGGTAATCAATTATCATAAGAAAAATCTATAAAAAAAAGAGCAAATAACTTCAAGAAACGCCAGTTTAGAGACCGAGTACCCTTCCTTGTATTTTCTATTATGTAACTAAGATTATTTTCCATTATATAAAAAGTATGTAAAAACACATTATCACTGTGTTCAGTTACTAAATGATAACAATAAACAAATGAAGGTGAAATTAAGGGTTATTTGTACCCTTCTCTAACTCAAAGATCATCATGGATATATTTGAAAGGGAGAGGAGGGAGCCATTGAACAGAAATGAATTTCTAATTATAAAATTTTCGCCACATTTGTGTGAAAGTAATGCACTCTTTTTTTACATTTTATGTGTTCAGGTATTTTTCTCGTATGATGAATGTGGAATTGAGAATCAGAAAAGTACAAGGCATGTTTAATATCCTTCAAACAGTGTTAAATATCAATTAATAAACGCAATTGAGTGTTTTTAATGTTTGTGAGGGGAAAAAATATATTGACAAATTTCCAGGTCTTTTAGTTTCTAGTTCGGTTTGAATAGGAGTGATTTAGTTCATCATTTAATGCATGATATTGGTATTAACGTTTAATACCATAGATTTTATCAAATACACGTATGAGTGTGTGTGCGTGTGTGTACGGGAGAGAGAGAGAGAGAGAGAGAGAGAGAGAGAGAGAGAGAGAGAGAGAGAGAGAGAGAGAGAGAGAGAGAGAGAGAGACTACTATTTAACTAGTGTTAAGAGTGGCCCAAGCAAAGGAGTGGTCGAGTACGTTTCCTTTCAAAGTAAAATTCAGAATATAACGAGGAAATACAATTTTCATAAAAGAAAAAAAAAAAAGGTTCTGATTTTCTTCTACTACATGGCGCGATGATATTCATTTCCAAGAATGTAAGCTTAAGGGAATTTCCATCCTAAAGTCAGTATGCATTTCATTCATTTCACCGTTGTGAAGATGTTTGATCTGTTAACAAACGACAAACATATACAGACTCTGATGTTCCTTATTGAAAATGTCTAAAATATACAGTTATTATACTCACTATATAACACATTACCTTCCAGCTATGAGAAGTTTGCTTATATCCGAATTTACTTCGGCACCTTGGAAAACTTAATCTTGGGGAATTCTGATAGAAGGTATGTGATGGGACACACACAAAAAGATTGTCGGGAGTTTATCTGAAGCGTTTTATTTGCTTCTTGTAGCCACTGTGAGGCTAGCCGGAACAAACTTAACTCTAAATTGGATAACAAAAAAATATTGAGACAATTAAAAGGTATTGCAGACAAGGGAGAACTAGGTGAAGGTTTCTTATGCAACAGTCAACGTATGTTATCGACCTTTTTATTTTTTCAGACTTTTAATCAACGATTTTATTTTACAAACAAAGAAGTATAATGAATTCTATTATCACGAGAAGTTAACATTTAAACAGGTATTAAGTAATATTAGTTGAATGATACTATAATTTTGATTTTAAAATGTATTGGGAAGATTGCTGTCTCTTGAAGCCGATAAAACTACTTAGCATAAGAACTAATCTTCAATGGAAGTAGGGAGAATGTTTTAATTATATAAATGTTTCTCTGTTCATCCCTATAAAGATGGAAACAAGACTTGGTTTTCCTGTTTCTCCTTTCTCTTCTTTTCCAGTTATTAGTGTGATTAATTCTGTAAGGAAACAAACAAAATTAATGAAGCAAGGGAGTTTAATCTTCCATGTTTAAAATTAGATTTTCAATCATAATCGATAATAATTTTTGGATTTCTGTTAAAGAAGATTCATTCTTTTGGCTATCATGAAGGAAAACACATCAAAGATTTTTAGATTCGTTCAGAGAAAAAAACAAAAATATGCCGAGTGGAACATAAGATGCTTTGACGACTTAATGACTATTATTTTGGTCTGATGATAATTAAAATTCCAGAAATATGTAACTTTGTCAAACATAATCTACTACTAGCAGGGAATATTTAGGCTATCAAAATATGATTGCTTAGTTACTGAAAACCTTGGAAACCGCAAAAATATAGGGCATGCAAAGAGTCACTTGTGTCAATATATGGGATAATGTTTTAAAGTCATAACAACTTTATTCTTAATATCGTTTTCTTTATTGAGGCCAAGAATTAATATTTTTAACAAAACTTCATCGTATATTCTTATTGTATAAATGGTTTTCAAATAAAGTGTCTCTTCCGATTTTTTTTTAGATATTCACAAATTGTGCAACAAAGTTATCTAACATAGCCTACTGCAAGCAGTAAATGATTATGGTAGTAAAGTGTGGTTACTTAACTATGGAAAACCTCTGGCTCATACAAATAATTTCAATTGTAATTTAGGCAACAAGTATTATTTCCAATACTTTATTGTATAAGCTTAAGGCTCTTACAGAAATACTTAGGGATTTCGTACCTTTTGCCATAATTTTCTCAATTGTATTTTATGAAACCATATTCCTGTAGAAATGAACTGAAAGTTCCAAACATTTTATATATCTACGCAAAAGTAGCTTGGAGACTTAGATGCTTGTTGCATTTATTACCTCTATGGAGCTAGTGATCTATTTTATGATTGAAATTATCGATCATCAATTTTGAAAAGTTATCCACATTACTTGTTCGGTTTCCCCCTAAATTATAAGATATTCACAAACCGGTGTTTCACCAATCTTTGCCCGAGATAAAAATTATTGAAAACATTGTGGTTTAACTTTGCTTTTTATAAATAACTCTTCAACTTCCTTTATAAATTCTTCTTTTGCATGTACTATATAAACCATTTAGCTCAACGTTTATAAAATAATCACTCATTTACAGTCAATTGACACTTACCATAGCAATGTTTTCATGCATAACAATTCCCATAGGTCGTCAAGAGCACTACTATGACTTTTGATGATGCCCTGTCACCCTCCTGGCTTCACATGTTCTGCGATTCTACTATTCTTGTTTATACTACCATATTTTTCCAAATATATAAGAATTCCTTTCTACTTTCACCTGGCTGATCTTTATTATCATAGTTAACTAACACATATTCTGAAATGGGAGAAATGGGGGTCCTTTGGTTTTAGCTATGATTATATTAAAATTCGTCTAAGATTTTGTGAATAAATAAAAAAACAAAAATCTTGCCTTTTACGACTGGGTTATACAAGTCGCACGGAACATTAAAAAAAAAAAAAGGGCGTATAACAAGACTTTTTCAGTTTGACACTGCTAAGCCAATATCTGAATGGAAAATAAATGAAAGAAACTATAAAACTTGCAAATCAGAGCTCAGAAGAAGCAAGAGCAAATACGCATGTAGACACCACAATGTCTGGGTACCATTGTTTTAAACAAAAAACAGGATGAAAAGATTCAATGAAACCCAAAATCTCCCGAACACTATTTATCAGACTAATTTATGACTAAAGCGATAAAAACTTCATTCTTATGTCTCCAATAGAAATTCAATTGAACTTTCTTATCACAAATTTAATTTTTTCCTTTAAATTCTCTTTCACGCACCAACTTTCATTCCGATAAAAACTCAATACTCTCTTTGTTTAGAAAGAAGAAGAGATGGCACATTGGATTCCAATTCAATCGAAGGCAATATCTGTTGCTAAAAAGCTTGTGGCTGAAGCGCCTTCAAGGATGCTTTTATCAAGGCGTCAGTCACTAGATAAAAGTGCAACGTGAATTTAGCTTTCAGACATTAGGATTTCTCTCTCTCTCTCTCTCTCTCTCTCTCTCTCTCTCTCTCTCTCTCTCTCTCTCTCTCTCTCAAAATATTTGGTCAAGAAACTCTTAGAGAATCTCTTAGGGCTCTCGACCTTGTAGTTAAGACGGAGGTCGATGTCACTGCACTTGATATTTACTCTTTTTTTAAGGTTTTCCTCTCTAAGTTTACTTGGACAATTTTTAGAGATATCAAAGGTGATCATGAACAGCATTGCAACTTTCATCGATAATCCCCTAACAAGGACCAACATTGTGTGCCAAGCTAATTTCATTCGTACTTATACGATCAAGTTATGCGAAATCATCAAACTCGACCGACCAAGGGAAAATATATTTTAGGAATTCAAGATAGCAGAACCTGGAAAGGTTTACACCTACTTTCAATACGTAGAAGGTCTATATACAGAAATAAATTATATCTGTCAACTCACGTTTGAGAAAGATATTCAATCATTCAGTATATATTGAAAATATATATTTGCTCACCTGGGATAGCTTATGGGTATTTACAATAGGCAACCTAATTGCAAATTTAATCTAACACTATTTTATTCAAGCTTACCATTACATTAGGTAGATGAAAGGCATAAGGAAAGACAACTTATTGGATAGATACAACTGACAAGATAAAAAGTATCAAGAGAGTGAATTTTCTTTAAAATTACCATAAAAACTCACACACATACACATACACACACGCAAACACACACACACACACACACACACACACACACACACACACACACACACATATATATATATATATATATATATATATATATATATATATATATATATATATATAGTCAAACCTGGAGAGTGATCCACCTCTGCTAGCAATCCACTTTCCTAGGTCCAGATCTCTTTGTAATGTAAATTGCCCTGCATAGATGCCACTCATGCCCCACGCAGCCAACACCAACAATTTCCAGTCAAAATTTTACGATAGCATTGTCCAAGCAATCTACTTTATCAAATTCCCCAGGGTGACTCACTGGCTGAGGTGTAACTGTATATAAATATATATATATATATATATATATATATATATATATATATATATATATATATATATATATATATATATATATATATATATAGATATATATATATATATTATATATATATATATATATATATATATATATATATATTTATATGTACATACATATATATATATATATATATATATATATATATATATATATATATATATATATATATATATGTATATATATATATGTAGATTTATTTGTATATATATATATATATATATATATATATATATATATATATATATATATATATATATATATATATATAATATATATATATATTTATATATACAGTATATATATTACAGATTATGAATTACATAGAACCCCGTGCTGTAAACTCACCTATCTATTTTTACATAAATCTGTTATACTAGAAAAATACCTAAGCTCTCGGAATAATATACAACTCCCAGACGGCAATATATCAAATCACTGAATATCCAAAGGTCTCTTATGTACACTCAAAACAAAACTGGGTGATTATTTTATAAGAACTATTGAAAACAACCTCTTACTTGTGTTTAAGTCAGGGATTACAAGCGAGCACTGTTAAGAAACATAGGTCATCGAATAAATTCACACTTTACAAAAAATAAATATATTCCTTAAAAAGTTACAACACTTTGAAAGATTTAACACCATAAAATAAATCAATGAAAATATCAAATCTGAAGAAACCTTAGACTATAACAAAAGAAAGATTTATTGAAAAAAATTATACAATAACTTGCTTCACTGGAAATTGATTAATAAAACTATTTAATCTTTATAATTAACAAGAATAGTTAGCACTTTAACACTCTAAAGAGTAAATATGAAGTAAAATTTACATAAATATAACTGCTGCACATACGTCTTTTGGCTCACACAAGGTTTCCAAACAAATTGGCAATATAAATACACTTCACTACTTTAACATATATCTCACAAGGCCAGTTACATGAATTTATAATTTACAAGTACTTACATTAAAAAAATGCACTTGAAATATCAGAAATTGAATCATCAATGTTTTAATACACTAAACACGATATATGCTAGATAGAAATCATTAATCACGTTTGGGTGGGTACACACTTGATGCACTTAAGAGGAGAAGGTGGATGAACTTGGACTCTTTCAAAGGAACAAGCTGGATCTCTTCTGCAGCTCATGCTTTCCTCAGGGAGTATATATATTAACATGAAACTTCTAGGTAATTCTAAATAGATCATTCTAGTGGCATTGGAGCAAGGCCAATGGGCGTAAGGTTGCCAACTAAGTAAATTGAACAAGGGAACAAACCTGACACACCTACTCGTTGAAGCAATAAAAAAATGAGTAAATGTATTTCAAGAAGTTTCAAACATATTCTAACCTCGGGAAAACTTAAAAACTACATAAGCCCTAGTCTTCTAACCTTTTTATGGGTCATACAGCATACATACACGAGATAATATAACACTTCCTACAAAAGTATGTGAAAAGAAAAGTTTATTCTTAAAAATAACGTAAATTTACATATACTGACTTGAATGAAGAATAAGCATAAATAAATGACAGAAGTCTTATGTAATTTACATGCATTACTTGAACCTACAAGAGAAGAATTCATTCTAAGTGCTGGCTCTATATCTTTTAGATACACTATAGAAATTCATGAATAAAATATTTACTCATATACTAGACCATCTACGTAGGAATATATATATATTTTTGGACTCAAGCCATGTCGTCCTGATGGAAGTTCCTATAGGGTAGCTTCCTAGGGTATATTACAACTACGGCGATATTCCCAGAGAATTTACCTTAAGGTACCAGAATTCTAACTCCTGGAGCGAATATCCCTCCTGAAAGGGATATCGCGACATATCAGAGGACGTATTCTTGACACGCCACATGGCAATCTGCATCCCGAACAGAGATTTCATCTCGCAGGGGGCGATTGGCAAGAAACGAATTCGGGAAAGAAAAAGGGGGAGCCGCTCCCAAGGCTCCCTATCTTCCGATTCGTATGCGTGCCTGGCGCCAATCCTGGCGCCATCTGTATTCCTTTTTGCGTAGCTTAACAACTCGGTGTTTTTTCCTGTGTTTCTCGCAAATCTTGGATTTATTCTACTTTTCATGGCTTCTCCGTCTTCGTCGGCCTCTGATAAGTTGAGTACCATGTCTTTTATGTATAAATGTAGGCTCTTGGTAAATTTTTGAGTGATTAATAGGATTAATCTTTGTTACAAGAGCCGTAGCCTACCGGAGGCGTCATGGACGCTGTCGCTCGCTAGGTATAAGTTTAGTTAGTCAGAGCGACATTCCCGGTTGTTTTGCTTCAATGAATTTTAACTATTTAGCATTACATAGGATTTCCTTTCGTGCTTAGTATTATTTTGGCGAAGTATTCGCCATTCTGGCCTACGCTAGGCCATGTAGCCTAGTCGTTTGGTCCTAGTACTTCATGCATGATTTTGGTTTTTCCGAGTGTAATAAAATTTTATTGAAGCTTTAGGCTATGTTTTATACATTTAAGATTGTGTGGAATATTTCCAAGATAGTATACGAGTGAGTTTCGGTGATTTAGGTAATCGATTCTCTTGGTGCCTAGGCTAAGTTGCTTATGGAGCCTTAGTATACTTTCTCATACTCCCCGGTTGCTTTCTTTTCTTCGGAGAAGGTATGCAATCCCTTTCCCTCTGTTTAAGCCTTGGGCTTATCCCTAAGTGATTTTTTCCGAATTAATTTTCGATAAAACTATACTGGGGTGTTACTGTACCTTCCTGTTCCAGTAAGTCTGGTTCAAAGAGGGACAGAACAACAGAGTTTTTAGTCTGAGTCTGTGCTTGTCTGGCTTGGGGTAGAGTCTCCCTCGCTGGCCTGACACAGACAAAGGTGGCTTAGCCTCCTTAGGTCACTACCGAAGGTTTCTGTGGATATGATTCCTTCTTTTGTGATCTACCAGACTAGTCCTTGTTGCTGTTCTCGGGGGAGGATAAGTTTCTTTCCCTGAGAGTGGCAACACCTACCTTGCTTTGGTGCTCTGGGAGCTGGCAAGTATTGCTGGCCTCCCCCCTTAGATCTCCCTTAGGCTAAGATAAGTTTCTTGGCTGCGGGTGATCCGTCACTAAAGCAAGGTTGGTAGGACCCTCTTTTGTCCCTTCCCCCTCTATCTCCGTAATGGCCAAGCCATTACAGTACTGTACGTCGTTCTACATCTGGACCTAGTATAGGTTAGGATGTGGAATTGACTCAGCCCCCTGCCGGCCGGCAGAGCTGCCGGCCGGCAAGGGTCTTATATTTTGAGTGCTGCCCGGACCTCCCTTGGTCCCTCATCCATGCCTGACTGTAGAGCCAGACGGCATTGGCCAGGAAGCCTGAATTAGATTCTCCCCTTCCTTATATGCACTCTTTCGGATTGCCGGGCTTGGAGGTAGTGTACACTCTTATCCCGGCATCCATCCTATTTTTCTTCTAGTGCTGTACCCGACCCGGCTGCCGGCCTATGAGGCCGGCAGCCGGGCAGGTGTAGTCCTCTGGTTCTTCTGCTGCCGGCTGGCATCGGTCCTGTACCTTTGCCGGCCGGCTAATGTCAGCCCTTGTCTGCCGGTCACCAAGAGTGTGGCCGGCAGCTGGGTACTACCTTGTGTAGTTGCCAGCCGGCAGCCATTGCCGGCCGACATTGGCTGTTGCCGGCCGGCAATTGCTGCCGACCGGCACATGCATTTGAACCAGAGTTCTGCCGCCTTATAGCTGTTAAGTAGTATACTTTAAAGCTAGCCTGCCGGCCGGCACGTATCCTCCTATACTGTACTAGTATTCTTCAGTTTAACATATACAGTAAGAGGAAAACTATAGTATGGGTTTTGGTACAGCACTGTGTGTTCTAACACTTTTGTGTTTTCTTGCACAGTCCTTTGCTGTTGCCCTACAGATAGGAAAGTGAGTTCTTTCCTGTCTATTATCCAGGATTTTAAAATCATTGCTTAGGTGTGAGCTCCACCTGTTTCCTCTGGAAACTTTGCATTGGTTACTCAAGAAGAGAATAACCATTTGATTTTATTATCTGGAAGGCTGCAACAATGGGTTGTGACGGAAACACAAGTGTGTGTCTTTCCTTTCTGAATTGTTATGCTATACTATGCATATCCAGTGATACATAGTTCACTTGATACTCATGGAAATTTCTTCTCTTTACAGAAGGACCCTCCGAAGTGCGGAAGTGCTTTCTGCAACGTCCGCAGCAAGAACCTCTGCGGACATGAGTTTTGTAGGAGACACGCAGCATGCGCTGTCTCCAAGGATGATCTCCGGTATTGGGACCCTCAGGTATGTACTGTGTGCACTAACCTGATTACTGAGGCCTTTGATTCCCCTAGGACGGCGGAATCAAGGGATATAGCTAGGAAGAAGCTTCGTACCTGGGTAAGGGGCTTCCAAAAGAACACTTCTGGCCCTTATCTTCCAAGTGAGAAGATGAGGGCGTATCTTTTCCCTAAGGCATCAGCTGATGCAGTGATTCCCCAGCCTCAAAAGGAGATCCCCCAAGTTCAGATCCAGGTGGATGCTGAAGTCGCGGTTGCGATGCAAGACATCCAGTTAGATGACAGGATGTCTGATGTGGACGAGTGTCTGGAGGAAGACCTCCTGGCAGAAGCCCAGGATGAAGTTCAAGCCCCAGACGTTGTAGAGGTAGAGGTCAACGAGGTGTCGGCTACTCCGGTTCAGATTCCGGAGCCTATTCCCTCAACATCGGCCGGTCTCCCAGTAGAGCTGGGACAGGCCCTCTCTTCTATTGTTGGAATGATCCAACAAATGCAGAAGGAGAATCAGGAGAAGGCGGCTGCAATGGAACTGCGAATGCAGTGCCTTGCAGAATCACATGGGCCCCAGAAAAAGCTCAATGTGAAAGACCTTCCCTTGTGCTCAGATGCTAACCCATGGAGGTATGCTGAGCACATGCCGATGACGACTGGAAAGATCGTCATCTCGGATAAGCTGGGCTCAGTTCCCCTGGAGGAGGTGGAATTTTGGCCCAGCAAGGCATCATATCCGGACTGTTATGTCCGGCTGAGGAAGGAACCAGCTTCAAAGGAGGTCATAGGGATGGACCATGCTAAGGCTCAAGCTCTACTTTCATCCTCGATGAAAGAGAGGGGCTTCTCTAACTCAAAGGTAGCCGCATTGAACAGGAAGCTCCCTTCCTTTGTGTCCTCGCCTACTAGAGCCTTCCCCTTTTTACAGAAAGGGTTTGCGGCTGTACTAAAAGCAGTCGAGGCCGGAAAGCCTTGCCCCTCCCTAGAGGAGTGTAAACCCTTGTCGCTGGCCCTGCCTATGGACCACAAAGACTGGAAGGACGTCCATCTTACGTTCTCAGTTGGAAAGTTGGAGGCTGATATTGCCGGACGTCAGTTCGGCGAGGACCTCCCTAAGCTGTCTGACTTTCTTTTGCGAAGAGAGTTCGAGACAAAAGAAAGACTGGCTGCCTCAATGTCTCTTCAGACTACTCTCGAGACGATGGCAAGTGACCCCAAGGTCCATGAAATGTTCATGGTGGTGGCCAAGACTCATCTGGCCACAGTGACGAAGGACCTTTATGGCTTCGTCAAGGCAAGGAGAGCTTGTAGGGAGTTCGTGTTCACCTCGGCTACGGTGAGGCACGAGCCAAGGAAACTAATCTCCTCCAACATTTGGGGAAAAGACCTTTTCCCTACCGACTTGGTCAAAGAAGTTGTTGATAAGGCCGCCTTGGAGAATAGAAACCTTCTCCAGAAGTGGGGCCTGGCTATCAAAAGAAAGTCTTCCCCGGATGAGGGTCCTCAACCAAAGAGGAAGACTATGAGGACTAGGCTACCGTCTCGGCCAGCCAAGCCTGTTAGACAGCAACAGCAACTGCAATTGCCATTGCCCCGAGTGCCCCAGATCGTGGCACAAACCCCGACCACTTTTCAGTGGGTACCCCAGGCCGTGTCGACACAGTCCACGGCATTCACCCCAGCGCTTGAAGGGCAGTCTACTTCCTTTCGAGCAAAGCCTAGAGGAGCAGCCAGAGGCTCGTCTAGACGCCCCTCAAGGAGAAGGGGATTCAGGGGTGGTCGTGGTCAGGAAGGCAAGACCTCAGGACGGCAGTCCAAGTGAGGTGATACCAGTAGGAGGGAGACTTCTGAAATTTCGGGATCGGTGGACCTTCGATCCCTGGGCCCACAGCCTACTAAAGAATGGACTGGGCTGGAGCTGGTACAGCACTCCACCCCCGTGCCTTCGGTTTTTCCAACACTCCACCCCCGTTATGGAGGAGTACGTTCAAGAACTGTTGGAGAAAAAAGGTGATCCGAAGGGTGAAGCCCATCAATTTCTAAGGGAGGCTGTTTTGTGTTCCCAAGAAAGACTCGGAAAGCTCAGAGTCATTCTGGACTTGTCGCCACTCAACAAGTTCATAGTGAATTGCAAATTCAAAATGCTAACACTGCAACACATAAGGACCTTACTGCCCAAGAGGGCATATTCCGTCTTTATAGACTTGTCAGACGCCTATTGGCACATTCCAATCAGCCATCGACTCTCCCCCTACCTAGGGTTCAGGCTACAACGAAGACTATACGCCTTCGGAGCCATGCCATTCGGGCTAAACATAGCCCCAAGGATTTTTACGAAGCTTGCGAGCGTAGCTCTCAAACAATTACGCCTAAAGGGAATTCAGGTAGTAGCCTACCTGGACGACTGGTTGGTGTGGGCAGCATCCGAGACAGAATGCTTGCAAGCTTCCAGTCAAGTGATCCAGTTCCTAGAGTACCTAGGCTTCAAGATCAACAGAAAAAAGTCTCGACTTTCTCCATCTCAAAAGTTCCAGTGGCTGGGAATCCACTGGGATCTTTTGTCACACCGTATTCCGAAAGGATATCAAGAAGCGAGCAGGAGAGGGTACTGGGCTCTCTCCAGTTTGCTTCGGTGACAGACCCAGTGCTAAGAGTACAGCTAAAGGATGCAATCGGAGTTTGGAGAAGTTATGCATCAAACGCGCGAAGAGATCTGAGAAGACCAGCCGCTTCGGCTAAGTACTCTTCTCAGGCCTTGGTCCCAAGCCAGACATCTAAAGAAGTCGGTTCTTCTTCAGCCACCTCCCCCGTCGGTGACGATTCACTCAGACGCCTCGAAGGAGGGATGGGGAGGTCACTCTCATCGGAAAAAAGTCCAGGGGACTTGGTCCAAGCTATTCAAGACCTTTCACATAAAACTTTCTAGAAGCTATGGCAGTGCTCCTTACCTTAAAGAAAGTCTTCCCGCGTCACTCGATCCACATAAGGTTGGTGATGGACAGCGGGGTAGTTGAGAGATACTTGAATCGACAAGGATCGAGGTCACCACCTCTCAACCAGGTGATGTTGGCCATCTTCCGATTGGCGGAAAAGAAGAAGTGGTACCTGTCGGCAGTTCACCTTCAAGGAGTCCGCAATGTGACGGCGGACGCTCTATCCAGGTTCACACCGATAGAGTCGGAATGGTCCTTAGACGCAGGATCATTCTCCTTCATTCTGAATCAAGTCCCAGAACTGCAGATAGACCTCTTTGCGGCGAAAGACAACAAGAAGTTGCCCCTGTACGTGCCCCGTACGAGGACCCCTTAGCGGAAGCAGTGGACGCAATGTCCCTCGACTGGAACAGATGGTCCAAGATTTATCTGTTCCCTCCTCACAACCTTCTGTTGAGGGTCCTCAACAAACTGAGATCCTTCAAGGGGTAGCGGCAATAGTGGCCCACAAGTGGCCGAACAGCGTGTGGTTCCCCCTGGCATTGGAACTGTAGCTGAAGTTTGTACCGCTACCAGATCCAGTTCTGACCCAGCGAGTCCAGAAGTCAACTGTCTGCGCTTCATTACA
>NC_090728.1:17032471-17042471 GCF_036898095.1 Palaemon carinicauda | reverse complement strand
AACAATATTAATAGCAATTCTACATGGCCGAATGATGATTAAGAGTACTGTTCTAGATATGTTTTATTGATTGATGTTTATAGAACAGAATATATCATAAACCCCCCCCCCCCTCAAAAAAAAAAAAAAAGTCAAGTAATAAATTATATGTCATGTAGCACCAATTTTGCAATAAAACTAAATGTAAATCTTAGTAAACACTTACAAGTTCATCTATATTTCTGACTTTCTCGTTCCTAAGTAGAAAAATAAAGCAATTGAGATTGTAATCCTATTTTTGGGCTCAGGCGATGTCGTCCTGATGGAAGTTCCTAATAGGTAGCTTTCTAGGGTATATTTGACTCCAGTGATATTCCAAGAGAATCTTACCTTAAGGTATCCAGAATTCTAACTCATAGAGCGAATATCCCTAAATAATCTCACAGGGATATCGCATAATATCAAAGGACGTATTCTTGACACGTCACATAGCTATCTTCACCCCGAACAGTATTAACGCTTCGAGGGGTTACAGTGACATGAATCTGAAACGAGAATGAAAAGAGAGCCGCTCATAAGGCATCTCTCCTATTCCGTTTCCAGTGTGTATCTGATGAAGGCGGAAGCGCCCTCTTCATTCCTTTTCGTGTAGCTCTACTACTCGGTGTTTTCCCTTGTGTTCTCTCGTTATTTTGGATTTTATTCAACAATTTGATGACTTCTCCGGCCTCTTCTGCCTCTGGAAAGTTAAGTATTATCTTTACTATGTATAAATGTAAGCTCTTGTCGTTTTGAGTTAAATCAAAAGTGATATTAACATAAACAAGAGCTGTTGCCTACTGGAGGCATCCTGGAAACTATCGCTCGCTATTTATGGGTCATTTAGTTAGCTAGAGCGACGTTCCCGGTTTGTTATGCTTTAATAATCTAGCTATTTAGCTCCTCTAGGAATGCTTATATTATACCTTCAGTTTTTAGTTTGGTGATTTAGGTAACCGATCTTGCCCTTCGCGGGGCTTAGTAGCCTAGGCATCTGGCCCCTTTACTTTCATGCATGATATAAGTTTTTCCGAGTGTTATATTATTGAAGCTATAGGCAAATATTTTATACATGTAAGATATTGTTGAATGTTCTTTCCAAGATTGTATACGAGAGAGTTTCGGTGAATTAGGTAATCGATTCTCACCTTACCTAGTCTAGTAATATAGGTACAGTAGTATACTTTTGCACATCCCAGATTGTTCTTTTCTCCTCCGGAGGCTAAGTTTAATCCCTCTCTCCCTCTGTAAGCCTTTGGCTTAATCCTAGTGGTTCTATCTGTATAATAAACGGATTTTGAGCAAAGCGAAAAATCTATTTTTGGGTGAAAGAGCCATGTCGTCCTGATGGAAGTTCCTTCATTAGTAGCTTCCTAAGTTATATGTGACTACAGTGATATATCCCAGAAAATTTACCGAAGGTATCCAGAATTCTAACTCCTGGAGTGAGTATCCCTTAAATTTCTCCAAGGGATATCGCGTAAGGACGTATCTTGACACATCTCATCGCTATTTACACCCCAAATAGCCTCTCCCATCGAGAGGGAAAGTGGCAAGAAAATAAGAGAGTCGTTCAAGAGGTAAAACTACTCGACTCTCCTAGCTTTGTAAGTATTACAGATACAGTACCAAAAGGGAGGGATTAACATCCTTTTACTAAAGGAGGGTGGGTCCATCAGGACGACATGGCTCTTTCACTCAAAAATAGATTTTTCGCTTCGCTCAAAATCCGTTTTTGGGGCTTAGGCCATGTCGTGCTGATGGAAGTTTACCAGAGCAATAATGTATCTGTGGATTTAATAGTGCCGTTATCTCGAATTGACTATTTCCTAACCGGTTACAAGACCAAAGACACTTGATGTTACCGTAATACATCAATCAACTGAGCATACCATATGCCAGCTCTTCCTGCCCCCTACAGGGAAAAGTCTGTATAGACTTCTAGGAAAAAACCAGAGATTGTGAGTTCAAAGAACAACAAGCAAGCAGAAAGTATATCTTGTCGTATATACGTAAAGCGTAGTTTGTACTAGAGTTCTGAATAGAGTACTGTACCTCCCAGGTCTGGATCAGACAGACGAGTTTATGTTCACGTAGGAAACGTAATACAGTACACAAACATAGCACAACCAAACTTACCTGATTGCATGGTAAGGGAAACTTTGTCCAACATAGTCCATAAGAGGATCAAGAATACTCTGAATATAATCTATAATCTTAAGGCGAGAGAGACGCAAAGATTCCTTCAATAGTTTATTTACAAGAAACACAGAAGTTATGATTAAGTAAAATGCTTATGCTAGACATAGACATAACAAGCATAACAGTAATAACAAGGTAAATAAGTTTCATCTGAAAGAGAAAACAAGGCCACTCCGTGAAATTAGGAAATTTCAGTATATATATTATTACTAAAAGACATTATGCATAAATATGCTGGCACTCATGTCAAAATATTATGCTTTTAAGTTCACTTAACTATGGAAGACAGTTTATAATGTTCATGTCAACACTAAGAATCACCATGATATACCTAAGTCTATCATGCACACCCTTCACTAACAGTCCCAATTAGTGCACTGTCCTTTGCAGTAATCAAACTACAGGCTTTATTACACTACCTGCAGCCACCACATGAAATTTGATTTCTTGCAATTGCTTCGCATAGTGCTTAAAAAAGACTCTGGAAGACTTCCAACAAGTATAAGCACGTAGGTTATCAAACGACATAGTCTGAAAGAAGTTAAGAGACGAGGCAACCTTCCTCGGATCATGACCTGCGGGTGTACTGTCAGGATCCGCTCTGCGAATAAAGTAAGTGATTTTCGCCCTTATCTGTTTCAAGGATAACGTCGAACCCGAAGTTTCTCCCCTAAAAAGCTGACCTCCCCCAAAGTCTGAAGTTCTACGAAGATAGACCTTTAGGCATTCCACTGGACAGAGGGATGTTTCTTCCTTCAGAGGGCAGATTCTCCAGGGACCCCATCTTTTAGTGGGTAGCTCATTCTTGGCGAGAAAAGTCGGATCCGGAAAGAGATTTAGTTCTCCGTTCGGTGTAAACTAAATGTGGCCATCATCCCTCGAGAGGGCCACTATTTCACTGACTCTGGCTCCTGAGGCTAGTGAAAATAAGAATATCACTTTCTGAGTCAAGTCTTTCAGCGAGCAATCTTCATTGTTCAAGGTCGAGGCCAGATGAAGAACCTTATCCAAAGACCATGAAATAGGCTTTGGAAGGACTGCAGGCCGAAGTTTTGCGCAGGCTTTCGGAATCTTGTTGAAGATTTCTCTTGAAAAATCCACTTGGAAGGCATATAGAATCGGTCTAGCTAAGGCAGATTTACACGTCGTGATTGTATTAGCCGCTAGCCCTTGTCCGTGAAGATGGATGAAAATGGACAGGCAGAAATCCGTAGAAATCTCTTGAGGTTTCTTCGCCTTAACAAAGCCCACCCATTTCTTCCAGGAAGATTCTTATTGTCTTCTTGTTGACTTTGACTTATATTCTTCTGAGAAATTAATGATGTCTTCAGAAATCCCGAACCTTTTCTTGACCGCTAAGGCGAGAAAATCATGAGATGAAGGTTCTGGGATTTCTCTGATGAAGCGTAGACAGTCGATTTCTGTACTAGCTGAGTCAGAACCGGTTCCGGCAACGGGATCAGCTTCAGGCGTAGTTCTGTTATCAATGGAAACCAGACACTGCCTGGCCACTTGTGGGCCACTATCGCTGCCCTCCCCCGAAAGGATCTCAATTTGTCGAGGGCTTTCAACAACAGGTTAGTTGGTGAGAACAGGTAAATCCTGGACCATCTGTTCCAATCTAGAGACATCGCGTCCGTCGCTTCCGCTAGAGGATCCTCGTACGGGGCTACGTACTGTGCTAACTTCTTGTTGTCGCTCGTTGCGAAGAGATCTACTTGCAATCCTGGGACATTGCTCTTTATGAAGGAGAATGATCCTGCGATTAGGGACCATTCGGACTCTATCGGGTCGAACCTGGATAGAGCGTCCGCCGTCACATTGGGGAATCCTTGAAGGTGTACTGCTGATAAGTGCCATTTCATCTTCTTGGACAAATGAAGGATGGCTATTATCACCTGATTCAACTGAGGCGATCTTGAACCTTGACGATTTATGCATCTCATCACCACTTTGCTGTCTGGGACCAGGCGAATGTGGATTGAGCGGCGAAGTTTCAGTTTCTTCAGGGAAAGAAACACTGCCATGGCTTCCAGATAGTTGATGTGGAAGATCTTGAACAGGGGAGACCAAGTTCCTTGCACTTTCCGAAGATGAGAATGACCCCCCTATCCTTCCTTTGAAGCATCCGTGTGGATGGTGACTTTAGGAGGAGGTGGTTGCAAGGATACTCTCCTTCTTAAGTTCTTTGTTTCCAACGATGGCTTGAGAATCGATCGCAGACGATTTGGTAACGGTCTTAGTAGATCTCTTCGATCGTTGTAAGCGTATTTTCTCCAGATCCCTGAGGCATTTTTTAATTGTGCTCTCAAAAGTGGGTCCGTTAAAGAGGCAAACTGGAGAGACCCCAACAATTTCTCCTGTTGTCTTCTTGAAATCTTTCGTGACCGAAGCAGGTTTTTGACGGCCCCTGCAATCTCCTTCCTCTTTGCCTTTGGCAAGGAGAGGCAATGTGACTGTAAGTCCCAGTAGATTCCCAACCACTGGAACTTTTGAGCTGGAGACAGCCAAGACTTTTTCAAGTTTATCTTGAATCATAGGTACTCTAGGAATTGGATCACTTTTCTGGAGACTTGCATGCATTCTTCTTTGGATGCTGCCCACACCAGCCAGTCGTCCAGGTAGGCCATCACCTGAACCCCTTTGAGGCGTAGTTGTCGAACAACTGCATTTGCAAGCTTTGTGGATATTCTCGGTGCAATATTCAAACCAAAGGGCATGGCTCTGAAAACGTATTTTCTTTTCTGGAGCTTGAATCCCAGGTAGGGGGAAACCTGACGGTTGATTGGCACATGCCAGTACGCACCCGCCATGTCTATGGAGACTGTAAATGCCCTTTTGGGCAGAATGGTCCTTATGTCCTGAAGCGTCAGCATTTTGAACTTGTAGTTCACAATGAACTTGTTGAGTTGTGATAAGTCCAGAAAGACTCTGAGGTTTTCCGAATCCTTCTTCGGAACACAGAATAGCCTTCCTTGGAATTTGATGGACTTTGCTTTCCTTATCACTCTCTTGTCCAGTAGTTCCTGAATGTATTCTACCAGAACTGGGGTTGAAGGCTGGAAGAATTGAGGAAAGCTTGGTGGAGTTGAGTTCCAACCCCACCCCAGTCCTATCTTGATCAGGCTGTGGGCCCAAGGATCGAAGGTCCACCGATCCTGAAAGTGTAGAAGTCTCCCTCCTACCGGCAGCATCTCACTTTGAGTGCTGGGTGGAAGACTTTCCACCTTGGCCACGACCACCTCTGTTGCCTCGTTCTCTGAAGGGGTGTCTAGAAGAGCCTTGAAATTATCACTTAAACTTTGGCTTAGAAGAAGGCGCTGCCTTTCGTAAGCTGGGGTGAAAACTGGTGACTGAGTCGCCAGTGTTTGGGGCAACAGTTGAAAGGTGGTGGCAGGTTGTGCCACCGTCTGGGGCACCGTGGCCATGGGAAGCTGTTGCTGTCTTGGCTGAGAGGACAGGCGAGGCCGCTTCGACTTGTTCTTCGGCTGGGGACCTCTGTCAGCGGAAGATTTTCTCTTGGAGGACAAGCCCCATTTAGAGAGGAGATTCCTATTCTCTGAAGCAGCCTTGTCTACGACCTCCTTCACCACATCACTAGGAATGAGGTCTTTTCCCCAGATATTAAAAGCTATCAGCTTCCTAGGTTCGTGTTTCACAGAGGCAGAAGCAAACATGAACTCCCAACAAGCCGTCCTGGCTCTGATAAAGTTGTATAGGTCCTTCGTAACTGTAGCCAAGTGCGCCTTAGCAAAGACCATATACATATCTGGGGAATCAGGGATGCTAGCCATCGTTAATAGCTCCGTTTGTAAAGACATGGACGCTGCCAAGCGTTCCTTCGTCTCATGTTCTCTCTTCAAGAGAAACTCTGACAGCTTTGGGAGGTCCTCGTTGAACTGACGTCCAGCGATATCGGCCTCCAGCTTCCCGACTGAGAAGGTAACATGAACGTCCTTCCAGTCTTTGTCATCTGAAGGGAAAGCAAGGGAGAAAGGCTTGCTCTCTTCCAGCGTGGGCCAGGGCTTTCCTGCCCTCACGGCCTTCAGAGCTGCTTTAAACCCTTTATCCATAAAGGGAAAAGCACGTTGAGGGTCAGCAATAAACGACGGATGTTTTTTGCTTAAGGCCGGCACCTTTGAGCTAGTGAATGCCTCTCCTTTAGTTTTGTGGAAAACAAAGCCTGTGCTTTAGCGAGCTCAAGGACAATTACTTCCTTGGGCTCCGTCTCTTCTTTGGGTGCCGGTTCAGTTCTGAGCCGGACATAACAATCCGGGTAGGATGCTCTGCTGGGCCAGGACTCTACTTCCTCCACTGGGACGGTACCCAGTTTCTGGGACAGGAAGATCTTGCCTGCTGACATAGGCATGTGCTCCGCGTACCTCCACGGGTTAACATCGGAGAACGCAGGAAGATCCTTCACGTTTAGTTTCTTCGGGGCTAGGCGCGAGGAAACTAGTTGTTCGACATCTGACCGGAAAGTAGTCTCTTTCTCGGAGGACCGCTTCTGCAAGTCGTACAACATCGACATCAGAGATTGCAAAGTGGTCGTAAGTGCCTCCAGATGAGGCGGTTGCGAAGAGGTTGTGGGTGCTGGTTCCACCACAGCTGCTGAAGAGACCGACACCGCTTCAGCATTCTCAACCTCGTTAGTAGGAGGAACAACTGCCTCCTGTTCTGACACTTCCACGAGGAGATTCTTTTCAGTCTCCTCGGAAACGACAGACATATTGTCGTCCAGGTGGACGCTTTCCAAAGCATCCGCCACGTCAGGATCTCCAGGTTTCTGAACCTGGATCTGCACCAAGGGGATCGAAGGTTTGGTCTGGGGAATGACGGAATCGTCACGAGCTCCTGGGAAGAGACAGTCCCTCATCCTAGCATTAGGAAAGTATGGGCCCGAGGTATTCTATTGAAAACCTCTAACCCATTTCCGCAGCGTAATCCTAGCTGCATCCCTAGACTCCGCAGACTTTTGATCATCAAAAGCCTCCTTAACCAACTTGTCGCACACAGTACGTACCTCTGAGTCCCAGTACTTGTGGGCCCCTTTGGTGACATAACAGCGGGCGTGCGACCTACACACGCCATGTCCGTAGAAGTCCTTGCTGTGGACCCTACAAAAGTTGTTCCCGCACTCAGGATGCTCCTCCTGTAAAGAAAAGAAAAGCAAATGAGTTTTCTGTGAAATTCTCAAATTTCAACATAATACATTTATTATATTTAGCTTGGATAGGGTAAGCTATAGTAGGAAAGACACCCACAAGTGTTTCCCATCCAGCCATTTGCTATGACCCCTTCCCGTATTAAACCATGAAATTCACAAGGAATTAAATAACAGAGGGAATATCCAAGATATATAGTATCTTCTTGACACATCCTCTTATAAAGTTCAATACAGTGGATAATTTTAATGGACATAACCATTAAAATAAGAGAGAATCATTTCTCTATGATGGTCTCACAAATGGCTGCTCAAGAACCACTTGTGGGTTGGAAAAAATTTTACCATATTTTTCAGGATACAACAGTTGCCGGCGGCAGTATGTCGCCGACGCTGCCGGCCCCACCGACACTGCCGGGCCTGCCGGCCCCTGCCGACACTGCCGACACTGCCGGCCCTGCCGGCCCTGCCGGCCCTGCCGGCCCTGCTGGCTCTGCCGACACTGCAGATCCTGCCGACACTGCCGGCCCCGACGACAATGCCAGCCCCGCCGACACTGCCGGCCCCGCCGACACTGCCGGCCCCGCCGACACTGCCGGCCCCGCCGACACTGCCGGCCCCGCCGACACTGCCGGCCCCGCCGGCCCCGCCGACACCGCCGGACCTGCCGGCCCCGCCGGCCCCGCCGACACCGCCGGACCTGCCGACATTGCCAGCCCCGCCGACACTGCCGGCCCCGCCAGCACTGCCGGCCCTGCCGACACTGCCAGCCCTGCCGACACTGCCGGCCCCGCCGGCACCGCCGGACCTGCCGACATTGCCGGCCCCGCCGACACAGCCGGCCCCGCCGACACTGCCGGCCCCGCCAGCACTGCCGGTCCCTGCCGACACTGCCAGCCCTGCCGACACTGCCGGCCCTGCCGACACTGCAGATCCTGCCGACACTGCTGGGCCCGCCGACACTGCCGGCCCCGCCGACATCGTTGGCAGGTAGGGCCAGTCGGTAAATGCTGGCAGGCAGGCGTCTACCGAGCCTGCCGGCAGCTACCGTAAATAAAATATGAATATAGTGTCGACCTGCCGACATTGTCGGCATGATGGGCTAATCAGCATATGCTATCAAGCCGGCATCTGCCGGGCCTGCCGACCACTGCTGGCTATTAATATAACACTATGGGTGGAAGGTATTGGCCAGCTGCCGGCAGACAGGCCTACCAAACTCACCAACGGCCATCAATCAACGATGTCCGAGGTAAGAGATTACAGCGAACTGTTAGCCTAACCAACCCACATCGTCGGTAGAATTAACTGCCGACTATAGCCCATGATAGACAGTAGGAGAGAAAGGTAAGGATAGGAGATGGCAAAGAATCAGCTATGTCGTCTACATCCTGAAAGAGTGTATCAGTGGAAGAGGGAAATCAATTCGGGCTTCCACTCAACCATATTCCATCTTAAGGAATATGGAAGGCAGTCCAAGGGAGGACTCTAAGGAACACTCAAAGATATGAGGTTATCTGTCAGTAACCTAACCAGGCACTGACAGAAAAACTCATGCCAGGTCTACAGACGTCCAGAGGAGCCTATGTAGAACCACGGCCATAAGGGTGTTGGATCATTCAACACGAAAGAGATAGCGGAGAAGGGGTGAATAGTCCATAAGTAAAGCAATACCCTAGGGTATTACTTAACCTGAAGGATTCTGTCCTCATATAAGCCTCAACTAGGGGAAGTCAATTCCCCAGGTTGGGTTAGGCAATGAGAGAACGTCTGAAAACGAACTCATGAGCACAGAATCTCGTACCAGGGATCAAAACAAGGAAGAAACCTATCCTCCTGTTAAGAACCCCCAATACAGGACTGTCTGCAAGATCATAAAGAGGAAATTGTAAAAACAATAATCTCTACAAGATCTAGGGAGGCAAGCCTCCTGAACAGCAACTAGCCCTACTGGAATACCGACAAGCTACTCAGTTGCCGGTATAAATCCAGGTAGCCAGATGCCTAACACAGACTTACTCTGATGTCCCGTCCCCAACTCCAAACTCAATGCTGACAAGCTACTCAGTTGCCAGCTCAGAGAAAAGGAGAGAGAAACAAAACGCCCCAGAAAATTTACCCAACCATAGGTTACAGTAAATTAACTGAGGATAGCCTAGGCTAATCAGAGGGAAAGGGAATTACTCTTATATCTCATAGAGATAGTATTGACTTAAAGGGGCAATGATATCTATCTTACCCCTAAAGACAATACAAGAGTAATGGGGACATATAAAGTATACTAAAGCACTAAAGCTATTAAGCTAGAGAGCTTAGAGAAACGTTCTACGTAACTCTGGTATACTATTATGGAAGAAGAAAGGAAATAGTAATATCTTAATTGTATAAAGTATTGCCTGAGCTTCAATACAACTTTACCAGGAAGGTTATATCATGCATGAGGTGTGAAAGTTCCTAGGCTAGAAGCCTAGCTCTCGTGAGGCTCGAAATTATAGCCAAATTCACGACAACAATGACATAATATAAAAATCCCTAGCTAAAATACTAAATAGCTAAAGTTATTAAAGGAAGGATGCCGGGAATATCGTTCTTGCTAACTAAATGAACGAAAGAACG
>NC_090728.1:17022471-17027471 GCF_036898095.1 Palaemon carinicauda | reverse complement strand
TTCTAAATTACTCTACAACGATGGGACTCATTTGTTTAGTGCTACGAAAACCGAGTGTAAAACTATGAAGAACTAAATTAACTCTACACCTCGTCTGATGAATGTGGAGGCGACCAGCAGCAAAGGCTATGGAATTATCATACCCATGCTCTTATTCATCCTATGAAGTCATTATAAGGTGGGTCATTGTATTGATTGGCACAATAGTAGTGGCATTTCTTGGTGACTTTTATCATCCTCAAGTCAAAAAATAAATAAAGCCTTGAACTCAGTAATTGAAAATCGCTCTTGAAACTAGGTTTGTTTATAGGCTACTCTAATTAGAATTATCAATTGTCGACCTTAAATTGCTTGTTAATTGAAATTCGGCCTTTTAACGTATATTCTTAAGTGATGCCCTCATCGCATATATTTCATTTGTTAATTAGGTCAAAATATTGAAATGGTTGGCTTTTGATTTGTAATTCTGGGAATTAATATTAAATTTATATTAGTTTTGGAGGTGAATTAAACTTTTGATTTATCTTTATATATTGTAAACAATTTTAGTGTAGTCAAAAATTATATTCATATTTTCATTTAAACAATTCTATACAAAATCTGGTTTTCAATTTTAATTGGGTGGTTAAGGATTTACCTATCTTTTAGGTCTGGCTCAAGGTGGAGTGGAAAGCTTGGGACAGGAGTACATCTGCCAATGCTTCTAGGTTTGCTTTACCAGAAGCAATCGCTACTCCAAGTGAACTAGCATCAACTGACAACCAACTATATATAATAAATTTGTCAAGATTATTCAAAATCTACAGATGTTAGTTTCTGTATTACAAATAAATATTTTGTTATAACACGGTCGTTTGTTCTAAGTCATTTTTTCTGCTCATGGCGACCGTGACAGGATTGAGGATGTTGGTTGTTAAGAGTTGCTGCTGGTTCGCTTCCAAGCTAGTCAGACGAGGTGTAATTTAACATTTATATTTCCTTGGTTAAATTTTAAGATTACGTATATTTCCATTGCCGTTTTTACTTTATTAGGCTTTATATTCTTACTGAAACTGGTATCAAGATGACTGAGTTATTGATGAAATCACGAAAATATGTTAGAAAGTCTGTTACTGAAATTTACAATAAGAAGGATCAGTTTTCATTATAAAGTGATATTGAACGTTCTACACTGAAACTGAGGCTTAAAGAGCATTTCACGAAATTATCTGACTTAGATTCTAAAATACAAACTTCAAAGTTTTCTACTGACTGTGATGAAGCTGCTTTGGAAGTTGAGCTTGATGCCTGTGAACAGTACAAAACTAAAATTCAAGAGAGCATCTCTACTTTACAAAATATACCTCAGGTTCGGCATCTGCCTATAGATATTCAGTCACATCAGTCCTTGTTAAAGAGTCCTCATGCTCCTTTACCAACCTTCAATAGTACTGAAGGCGAAGATCTTGGGAAGTTTTTTGTAGAATTTGAACAAACCCTTTCAAAGTTTAAGTTCCCAGAATATGATAGGTTATTGTTGTTAAAACAGCAGGTAAAGGGAAGAGCTCTCACATTAATTAACACTTTGGATGTTCAAAGTCAGAGTTATGCTGATGCAAAAGCTTTGCTAGAGAAGGCTTTAGGCTCAAGAGAAGTTCAAATTTTTAATACCATAAAGCAAATATCTTCAATAAAACTTTCAGATGATGATGATCCTTTTGAATATATTGGGAAAGTAAGCAATTTAGTAGCAAGCGTTAAGACATTAAATATTGATGTTGACATGTTTCTTCAGTTCTTCTTCTGGAATGGCTTAAATGAGAAATTCAAGTGTCATATGACTGCCATAACTAACAAAATTAGGCCATCTCTTGCAGAGATTAGTGATAATTTCTTTGATGCTAGTGAGAGATATTTACAAGGTAAAAAATTTAAGAAAGTAGAGAAACATAAGTCTGACACTACTAACTTTGCTGCCAAGGTTTCTTTTGACTCTAAAGTAGGTAAATGCAGCATTTGTAGTAGATTAGGCAAAGATCCAAGTCATTTTTTGAGTAAATGTCCTAACTTTGTTTCTAGCAAAGATAAAAGAACAAAATTGGAGGAACTGGGTGCTTGCTCAAAGTGTGGCTATCCAAGTCATATATTATCAGAATGTAGATTCAGATTTAATTCCAAATGTAAAGGCTGCAACGGCTGGCATATGTCATTTTTGTGTCCCGATGAAAAAGGTGCTACCAGTATTAAAGAAAATCCAAATTCCGAAAAGAAAAAATGTAAAGCCAGTAACAGTACAGATAGAGTTAAAAACTCAGAGTGGTAATGGAGATGTTGTTGGTAGTTCAAGCAGTAGTGTTGCTGCTATAACTGAAGTTTTAAATTGTGAGGTTGAGGGATATACAATTTTGCCAACTTTTAATATTTCAATTAAAGATACCAATCTCAGGGTCCTTAAAGACACTGGATGTCAAGCAAATTACATTGAAGAAAATTTGGCCCAAGATTTAAATTTGAAAGTTGTAAATAATGGAGTTTCTTTAACCATTAATGGTATTAATTCCTCTAAGAGTTATAAGACTAAAGTTGAAATTGAGTTGCCAATTGGTAGCAATAGTTACATTGTATATGCATTTTGTCTTCCCTCAATTGATGTTTCATTGCAGTTACCTGGGTTAAATGAAGTAGTCAGTGGGTTTGTTTCAAAGGGATACAAGCTAGCAGATCAGGGATTGTTAAATTCTACAGATAGGATAGACAATATTAAATTTATATTAGGATCAGAGTCCTTGCATTGTATCCCTGAAAAGGATATAGTATTTGGAAAATCCAATGACTCCATTTATTCTGATACATGCTTGGGTATATTATTAAAGGGAGACATAAATAAATTAAAGAGCAATTTAAGATTCTTGAAGCCTTGTTCTTCCATGAAGTCAAATGTGCAACATATGTTAAAAACTGTAAATGTACTTCCAACAGGGACGAAAGAGAACGTTTCAGTAGAATCTTCATCTTTAAATGACCTGGAGACTTCTAATACATATGAGTTGTTTGATGATGATGGTCAGATAATAGAATCTGAGTTGAATAGGGCTACAAATGAATGCTTAGAACTCTCTTGTAAATATTATGTTGGGGAAGACAGAGGTCAATATCATGAAGATAATGTAGAACTGAATGACAGGCTTATAGAGTATGCTTTAGAAGAAACCCGTAGGACTGCTGATGGAAGATTGTGTATGACACTGTTATGGAACCCGAAAGTTAGTCATCTACTAGGCCACAACTACAATTTAGCCAAATCAGTGTTGAAAACCCTTACATCTAAACTAGAAAAATTACCTGATAAGTTAGCCTTAGTAAATGAAACCTTTAAGACTCGGGAAACATTAGGCATCATTAAGGAGAATATGACTAAAGCCATTGATTACCCCATAGGAATTGTTAAAGGGCTGACCAAGAATATTTACGATGAAGTTACTGGGGCTAAATTAATGCTAGGTAAAAGTCGAAGATTTGTCAAGCGTCATGTGACAAGCCTCATTCCTTTAATGTCAAGTGACCATTGACAGCATGGCTAAAACATAAGAAAAATCTTTCACTGTTTCACAGGAAGACATTTAATCTGTATATATTATTAGTCAAGTTTATTTTGCTTTAAATTTATTTTCCATTGACTTTTCAGGTGAAAATTCAATCCCTCCCCTCGGAGTGTATAAAATATATATATTTAAATATATATTCCTAAAATAGTTTGTTAAAAGTTTATGGATATTTTGGGTGATTGAAAAATTTTCTTTGATCGGTAATTACCTTACCTGGAGAAACATTCCTTGGAATGGGTAATTATCTCCGTAGTTTACTTTAGAATTTTTTGAATTTGTTTCTTTCAATTTGTTTATTCTAATGTAATTCTGGTTTGTTCAATTAATGTTTGAGGCTTTATTTTTCCTAATCACTGTAAATAAAATTGTGCTAATTAACTGACCTCAGCCTTCGTTGTGCAAACCAAAGTAAATAGGAGTTAAAGATAACTACTAACTACCTAATTTTCTGAATATTCCGAGGCAAACAACTCTACGAAGTAACCTCGAAGTCGCTGTTGGAAGGGAAAATCAGTCCAACACCAACCGTCAAGAAGTGATTACTCTCCTTCACCTCACCTTACCTTGGGACATTTTACCGGTTCTATTTGTCGTCGTAGTGCTGGACTTTTTCTAAATTACTCTACAACGATGGGACTCATTGTGTTTAGTGCTACGAAAACCGAGTGTAAAACTATGAAGAACTAAATTAACTCTACACCTCGTCTGATGAATGTGGAGGCGACCAGCAGCAAAGGCTATGGAATTATCATACCCATGCTCTTATTCATCCTATGAAGTCATTATAAGGTGGGTCATTGTATTGATTGGCACAATAGTAGTGGCATTTCTTGGTGACTTTTATCATCCTCAAGTCAAAAAATAAATAAAGCCTTGAACTCAGTAATTGAAAATCGCTCTTGAAACTAGGTTTGTTTATAGGCTACTCTAATTAAAATTATCAATTGTCGACCTTAAATTGCTTGTTAATTGAAATTCCGCCTTTTAACGTATATTCTTAAGTGATGCCCTCATCGCATATATTTCATTTGTTAATTAGGTCAAAATATTGAAATGGTTGGCTTTTGATTTGCAATTTTGGGAATTAATATTAAATTTATATTAGTTTTGGAGGTGAATTAAACTTTTTGATTTATCTTTATATATTGTAAACAATTTTAGTGTAGTCAAAAATTATATTCATATTTTCATTTAAACAATTCTATACAAAATCTGGTTTTCAATTTTAATTGGGTGGTTAAAGATTTACCTATCTTTTAGGTCTGGCTCAAGGTGGAGTGGAAAGCTTGGGACAGGAGTACATCTGCCAATGCTTCTAGGTTTGCTTTACCAGAAGCAATCGCTACTCCAAGTGAACTAGCATCAACTGACAACCAACTATATATGATAAATTTGTCAAGATTATTCAAAATCTAC
>NC_090728.1:16994971-17004971 GCF_036898095.1 Palaemon carinicauda | reverse complement strand
ATATATATATATATATATGTATATATATATATATATATATATATATATATATATATATATATATATATATATATATATATATATATACATGTATTGATATATACACATATATTTATATATATATATATATATATATATATATATATATATATATATATATATATATATGTATATAGATATATATATATTTATATATAGATATATATATATATATATATATATATATATATATATATATATATATATATATATATATACATATACGTATGTTTATACTATATATATGAATTCATATATATATATATATATGTATATATATATATATATATATATATATATATATATATATATATATACATATATATATATATATATGTATATATATATATATATATATATATATATATATATATATATATATATATATATATCTATATATCTATATAAATATATATATATATATATATATATATATATATATATATATATATATATATATATATATATATATATATATATATAAAGAGAGAGAGAGAGAGAGAGAGAGAGAGAGAGAGAGAGAGAGAGAGAGAGAGAGAGAGAGAGAGAGAGAGAGATATTGGCATTCCCTGTAAATGGTGGTCTCCATCAGGCATCTAATATGAGTTTCTATTCCTCGTTGTTATAGACACGTGGTCATTAATATTAAGGAACAACGATTATTTCTTGGAACATGTTTTATTGATTGTTTGGTAATTATAGTAGACACAGCAAAAGAATTACAATAATGTTTTTTTCGCATGTAAAGGAGTCCTAGAAAGGAAAGATTGACTGTGAACATGAGAATAACAGATCCAATGACTTGTAGTGTCAGAAACACAAGAAGATATAAACCTTCCATTGGATGATAGTACACCTCAAAAAGACAACAATAAGTTCAACTACCTGGTATCAATAATTATTGCATAAACAATTACCGAAAAAATTATGAGAAAAAGAGTGCGAGAAAAGCATGATGTAATTTGAGAGAAACGATTTGAGCTGTTTAGTCAAAATAATGCCATCACGACACAAAATGAAGATTTATAAGACATCCATCTGACAGGTACTTTTATATAAAACCGGAACTTCAGCACTTAGGACGAAAGAGTAACTGTTAGAAACAACCAAGACGAAGATGGTGAAATGAACTGCTACAAAGTAGATAAGTCATGATATAAGAAGAATATACGTCATAAGTAATGCAAACAAAATGGCTACGAAAGTTACTGGGAGATATTATAGTCATGAAATAAAGAAGAATGAGAGGAACCAACCAAGAGAGATAAGAACATACCAGTGATAGAGAAGAGAAGTGTTAGGCGTCTCAGGATCAGAAAGATGGACGTGGTGAGGAGGGATATGAGAGTAGGACTCGGGTATGCGGATGCAATGAATAGAAATAGATGGAAAACGTTGGCTTTAGCGGCCAACCCGTCCTTACAGTTGATTAAATTTAGTAGAAAGAGAAAGAATATATATATATATATATATATATATATATATATATATATATATATATATATATATATATATATATATATATATATATATATATAGAGAGAGAGAGAGAGAGAGAGAGAGAGAGAGAGAGAGAGAGAGAGAGAGAGAGAGAGAGAGAGAGAGAGAGAGAGAGAGAGAGAGGTCATCATCATCTTAATCGCCTATTGACGCAAAGGGCCCAGGTCAGATTTTAACAGTCGTCTCAATTTCGAACTTTTAATTCAATACTTTTCCACTCATTATCTCCCAGTTCATGCTACATAGCTCTCAGCCAAGTAGGCCTGGGTCTTCCAACTCTTCTAGTGCCTTGTGGTGCCCATTTCAACATTTGGTGAGCTAATATCTCTCTTGGGGAGTGTGAAGAGCATGCTAAACCCATCTCCATCTACCCCTCTCCATGATCTCATCCACATATGGCGCTTGAGTAATCTCTCTTATAGTCTCATTTCTAGCCATGCCATGCTATTGAATTACCAATATTCTTCTGAGGGCTTTGTCCTCAATTTTTATGAATCTGTTGAATATTGTTTCACCGTCATACCATGCCCCATGTTCATACAGTAACACCAATCTCACTAAACTGATATGTAGTCTAATTTCTTTTGGGGAAATTTCAGAAGATTTGATTTCTAAATTTTACTTAACTTAGCCATTATCTTGTTTGATTTTTTTTAATCTTTCACTAAACTCCAATTCTAATAACCCAGTGTTGGAGATCATAGCTCCTTTATACTTTAATGATTCTACCTCATTAATCCTTTTACCTTCCAATGATATTTCAAATTCCATTGCAAATTCCGTTCTCAACATCTCTGTCTTTCTTCTATTTATCTTAAGCCTAATCTCCTGTGTTATTTCCTGCATTCTGGTAAGAAAACATTGAACAAAATTCGGTGTTTTGCAAATAAGGAAAGCATCATCAGCATTATCTAGGTTGTGTAATTTCCTATTACCAATCCAGTCCAATCATTCTCCACCATCTCCAACTGTTATACGCATTATATAATCCATGAGCAGGATAAACAGCATAGACGACACAAAATTTCTTTGGAGAACTCAGCTGTTCACTGGAAATTCATTTAACAGGACTCCACAAACATTAAATGTACACTTGCTATGCTCACGAACAGATTTGATCAAGTTCACATATAAATGAGAAGTTCCATAATAACGCAGGACTCTCGACAAAATTGGCCGGTGCACACTATCAAAGGCTTTTTCATTGTCCACAAATGCCATCAAATGGAATTTCTATATTCTTCGCATTACTGTACAAGTCTCGAAATGGAAATTTGGTCAATACAGCTTCTACCTTTTCTAAATTCTGCTTTTTCATTTCTCAAATTTTCATCAATCTTTCTCTCTAGTCTCTTTAGGATAAGCATACTATATATTTACATGATAATTGATGTAAATATGATGCCTCTGTAATTATTGCAATCAGACAGGTCTCTTTTTTTGTCATTTTCACCAATACTCCTAACTGGCATTCATCAGGTTCTGCCTCTTCACGCCACATTCTACAAAATATTCTTGTGAGTATTCTGTGAGTCGCTTCATTTTCAGCCAATTCCATCTCTGCAGTTATTCTATCGTTTCCATTTACTTAGTTCTTTTAATCATAGCTTCCACATCAAACAAATTGAATACATTCGGGGGCACATGAAGGTTTTTCTTAGCTTCAGGTATAGCAATCAAATTATTCCCTTTATATCTCATATTCATGACCTTACATTATATATATATATATATATATATATATATATATATATATATATATATATATATATATATATATATATATATATATATATATATATATATATATATATTATATGTGCGTGTGTGCGTGTGTGTGTGTGTGTGTTATATGATATAGCTCCATCGGTCTGGGCACTAAAAACTATATTGTACTTTAACTAGTGGCTGGGAACCAGACATATAATATCATATATACTACGAATAGCAACCTAATCCACATTTCAAATTCCAAACTCCCTTGTTTGCCTTTACATTACAACTGTTAAACTTTAAAACATTAGTACATGAATTCTGAGACTGTTAGATAAATCCCAGACAATAATATATAAAACAATGAATATCCAAAGGTTTCCTAAGCACACTCAAAACCAAGCTGGTAAATATTCTTTAGTATTATCAAAATCGAACAGAATCTGATTCCAAATAATGATGATTTGAATCATACACTCATTACAAAAATAAATATATTCTATATAGATTACAGCACTTTGTATGAATTTACACTATAATGAAATAATTCACAGGAAAATAAAATCTGAACAAAACTTAGATTGAGACAAAAATGTTACGATCTGAAAACTATATGAAATCTTGACTTGAACTATTATACCTGTATAAACCTTAGCCTAAGAAAAAAATAATGCAATGAAAATTATGCAAAAGCTTGAACTAAACCTGGGTCATAAATGTTCAAGTTTGACACTTAATGAATAATAAACAACCAGTTCATGTTACAAAATCTATACTTCATACCTTTCCGTTATACAATGGCAACACTCATCCTAATAACAATGAATTCAGAATCACCTTCTAGTCTTGCGTATCCTTTCGACACAGAATATGCTTTGGGGCACAGAGTCACTTAGCGGAGGACACACTAACATACTGAGCACTTCCAAAAACAATACACTAGGTTACTACAGGCGTGAGAGAGGGAGAGGGGAAGAGGCTGTCTTCAGGCTGTAACATTTGTGTCCCCTTTTTATATGAAACCTAACTGCTATATCCAAAAGTTTCCAAAGGGGTTGGAAAGCGTCGGCCTTTGCCTAAGGGCACCAGTGTTTCCAACTAGACTCTCCTAGCTTTCTCCGCCCACCTTTTGTCGCCGAAACAAAAATAAAAAAAGGGTTTCGCAACATTTCTAAAGAACATGGAAGAGAATATTCCAAAGCATATGTCACTAAACATGCTCTCTCAAACATAATGCAATACATCATATGATATGAAAAAAATAATACCTAAGCCATTTTTCATATTTTACTAAAATCTCACAACTCTCTAAAATAGCATACTTAAGACTTCGTAGCAAACATACGTGAAATGAAAAGTTAATTCTTAAAAATTACGTAAATTCATATATACTAACTTCAGTAAAACAGACAATGAAATTCACGACGTAAGTCTTACGTAATTTACATAAAATACTTATATTTTTTCTTAGAGGGGCTCATTTTACGGGAGGGGGATCAATGCACAAATGACAACAATAAATGAAATATAAATAAAACAATAATAAACTACAGTATTTACTCTATACTAGAACATCTTCGTAAGTATATATATATATATATATATATATATATATATATATATATATATATATATATATATATATATATATATATATATATATATATATATATATATATATATATATATATATATATATATATATATGTATATATATATATATATATATATATATATATATATATATATATATATATATATATATATATATATATATATATATATATATATATATATATATCGTGCCTAATATAAGGAATTGCCAAATTTGTAAACTAGGCAATTGATTTGCTTAATCTCTGTATTAGGCAGTGGCAATGCCTAACTTGTAAACTTTTTTAAAACTACGCCTAATTCTTAAACTAGGCAGCCTAATTCGTAAATTAGGCAGCCTTGTTTGTTAGGTAGTCAATTTGCTTAGTTAGTGTATCAGGCAACCTTTTTTTTTATTTCCAAGATATAATATAGCTTATTTTTCATTATAACATGTATAGTTGATTATACACATCAACAAAGGTATTAACCAATTAATAACATTTGCAATCTGCACAATTTATCATAAAATACATGCTGCTAACATAGAACAAAAGGGGAGAAACAAAACAACCATCATACAAAATTTAAGTTGATAAATAAAAACGTTAAGAAACGCTAAAATAGTAATTTGCTGACCAAAATACCTTGTTATTTATTTTTGGAAGTTCAATTTTGTGAGTGACAATGGCTGTGGCACAATGTTTGATTGTTTTTGCAATGACATCTTTTTTCATGCACTCCCCCTGACAGGAACACTTTGTGAAACCTTGGCCACCATGCAATGAGTTCAGCGTGGTAATTTTTCAAAATGGAAGAATTGTCTGTGCTAATAAGGTTTCTTTTTATTTCATAGCCAGCTTTCATAAGCTGGTTTCCTGATATCCAACTGTCTATAATGCCATGGTTCGTTCCGGTTCGGTACGTATTATTTTTGGATGTTGCATCTTTTCTACAGGCATCCAACCAAGATAATTGACTGCATTTCTTGTATATGACATTGGTTATCAAAATTGTATAACCCCTTCCAGCATACCTGAAATAATGATACAGTAGTTTATTAGTTAAGAATATTCCTATCCCATCATCTTCTTGGATTCGTCTTCTTGTTGGATAGGATATAATCAGAGACTTCTTCTTAAAGTACGTTTAATCTTGTTAAGGTCTACATTACAGCTCTACTCTGAATTTTTGGTACTCTCGAGAGAATATGTAAACGAAACTCGTACACATACACAAAGAAAAAAAAAATTAAGCATCGCTCGCAAAAAGATCGAATCCTACTGCAATACAAAAAGTAAGAAGAATCACATCCTAACTTTAGGACAATTAATGAATGATAAAATCCTTCATAACATATGCTACTACTCTTATGAAGTGTGCTGAAACACGTTCTAACAATGCGATACTGTGCAATCATTATTCATAATACCCATAGTGCATATAGTATTACAGTAAAAAATACATAACACTTATGTTTTATGATGTTTCTCCTTCTGCATCATATCAACTTTCAGAAACTGTAACTTCTATAGGGCCTCCAATTTCTTCCACCTTTTCGAGAATTTCATTACTGTTGTCGTCTCTATTGTGTTCGGAACCGACGTTGGCTTCTGCATCTGCCATTTCGGACAATAAGTGCTCAAACTCATCGTCTCTTTCTAGCTTCTCAATGACATCTTTTGGCAGATTTGACTTTTCCTAACCCGATGTCCCTTTCTGACCACAAAAAACTTCAAAGGTCGTTCTATGTAGATATGTTTTTTTTTTTTTAAGCATGATAAATCGTAGACCAACCCATTGAGTCGAGTCATTGTCAGTGGTCCTAGTTACCAGCATCTGCTTGACATCGCAGTTAGATCTCTCAATACTTCCTTGGGACTATGGATGTATTGGAGCTTAGTGGACAATGTTCATTCGGGGGAAAATTAGCCTAATTTCATTGATGACAGTAGCTATGAATTCTCTCTCGTAGTCAGACTGAAGCACGACAAGTGGGATCATCCAACAAAATATGTCAATTAGATTGTAGGCTGCTGTTTCTACTGTTGTATTGGACATCATTGTCTTAAGAAGCAGGAATTTTGAGAAATTATCCTGAGAGTTTAAAATGTATTTAAAGAAAACGGGTAAGGTTTGATTGCATCACGATGAGACTGACTTGTCCTCGTTAAGCAAAAGTCTGATTTTTCAAAAGCGTACAACAATTCCCTTATTGGTGTTATTTTCTTTTTCTGGCATGTTTCACGGTTTGACACAAATGACTATATTTTATTTTTGACTGATGTTAAAATACTTCTTAATAACTACGTGACGCATCTTTCAGAGAGAGAGAGAGAGAGAGAGAGAGAGAGAGAGAGAGAGAGAGAGAGACTACAAAAGATTTTTACAAATACAGGTTCTAGTGACTTTTATGTCTTTTTATAAGTCATGTTTAAAAAACGCTAAGTAATTGAATTACACCAAAATTCAAACTTAGTATCAATTTAATTATCAAATAAGAATATTATAAGAAAATTCATACCAGCAATATTGATAACAAAACTGATTCTAATAGTAGATAATGGATGCTATTAATATTGATAAAGAAATATGTGGAGAGAGAGAGAGAGAGAGAGAGAGAGAGAGAGAGAGAGAGAGAGAGAGAGAGAGAGAGAGAGAGAGAGAGAGAGAGAGAGAGAGATAATTTTTTTGGTTTTTTCATTTCACTAACTTCGTTTCTTTAAAATTTCTTCTTTAGGTAGTAAATCTTCTTTGAGGTTGATCTAGCCAGTTCAGCTAAAAAAAAAACTGGTATATTTCAGTATCTAGTAACATTTACGTTTTAGATTAAGTGACTTCTAGACTTGAATCAAATTTTTTTTTAAATCAAGTTTTGTCCTCAGTCATCATTGGATATATTGATTGCTTGCGGTTGCTTTGGATATTTAGTTAAACTAAGCAGTAAGCAGCATTGACTAAGCGCAAGTTCATGAGGAGAAATTAGAGACTTTTTATCATAAACACTATAAATAGAAAATAAAAAGACTCCAGGTATAACAGTGAAGTATTAAACGGCTGCCTAACTTACAAACTAGATAATTTGCCTATTTAACAAACTAGGCTACCTAATTTACAAACTAGGCTGCATACTTTATGAAATGGGCATATTTTTAAAATGAATTTACAAGTTAGAAAAAGTTAGTGCCTAATAAACTTATTAGGCAATTTGATTGCCTAGTTTATAAATTAGGTAATTCTTCATATTAGTCACGACACACAGACACACACACACACACACACATATATATATATATATATATATATATATATATATATATATATATATATATATATATGTGTGTGTGTATATATATATATATATATATATATATATATATATATATATATATATATATATATATATATATATATATATATATACATATATATATATATATATATATATATATATATATTATATATATATATATATATACATATATAGATAGATAGATAGATAGATATACACACATTATATATATATATATATATATATATATATATATATATATATATGTATGTATATATATACACATATATACACACACACACACACACACACACATATATATATATATATATACATATATATATATATATATATATATATATATATATATATATATATATATATATATATATATATATATATATATATATATATATATATATATAGATCACCATTGCCCATTGCTAGTCCACTACAAAACAAAGGCTTTAGACATGTCCTTCCACTTAAAACAGCTTATGTTCTTCCTCTGCCAGTTTATAACTATATATTTTCCTCCTTCCATGATTCTCTTGCAATGCCTAGAGAACTATTCCTTTGTTAGAATATTTTCTAATTTAGTTCCCTGTAATATCTATGTTGTAAGGCTTTAGTAAGGCTCCAAATTTCTCATGTATAAGGTCATACTGTCTCGACCATCTGATTGAATACACATCTTTTTAGAGAAAGTGGTGTTTTACATTCCATAATCTCGTTATGTTAAAGTCTTTCCATCCCATGATTACCTTTCGTTTTATTTCGGTCTCATGCTCTGGGGGAAAACTTACCGTCTATCCTAAGTAGGTATATTCATTAGCAATCTCCAGATGCTCGTCCATAACCCTTATTTGTTGTTTTTTTTGCATTTTCATTGAACATTATCTTAGTTTTATTGTATTCATTTTTAGTTCTATATTTCTTTTTTCTCTCTTTAAAATTTTATATCATCATTTGTAGCCTAATTCGTTCAATGATTCATTAAACAAAAGTTTTAAATTGGCAAATCTTGAGTTGTTAAGGTATTCCCATGAATGTTAATTTCTGCATTTCCCCAATCTAATGTTTTTAAAATCTCTTATAGGCATGCTGTAAATAGTTTAGTACAGATTGGGCCTCCATTTCTAACTCGTTTCGCAATTGCAATTTTCTCACCGTGTTTATGTAGTTAATTGCTGTATTTCCTGTATATATATCTTCAAATGTTATAACATAAGATTCCTCTATTCCTTGTCTTTGAATGGCTTTTATTACTGTTAAGATTTTAACAGAATCAAAAACCTTCTCATAGCCTACATATGCAGTACCTTATTAATTTTCTCATCAGCCAGTTTATTACATGGATATGGTAAGTTTTTGATTGACAACTTCTAAAGGCAGCGTGCTCTCATTATTGATTAGTCTTAATGTGTTTCCATTGGGATCAACAGGATCTTTGTAAATATTCTATATACTACAGAGAGTAAACTTAGTGTACGTATATTTTCTTCAGATCTTTTCTGTCTCGATGTTTTTTTTTTTTTTCTTCTTTTTTTTCGGTACAGATCATTTTTGCAAATATTTTGTTTAATGTTCAGCAAGTTATACTACTGTACTATGAAATCCTTTCCATCGATTATCAAATCAATTATTTTGCCATCTTCCCCTGCTGCTTTGCCATTCTTCATGCCTTTTAATGTTAACTTTACTTGTACTGTTTGTTTTGGTACCAGCTAAGGCATGTTATTATTTTTATTTGTAAAGTTCTTTTTTATATCACCAATTTATCGTCGTTTATACATATCGTCTGCAATTTTATCATCTCTGTTGTTGAAATTATTTCCAATTTCATCCCTTAAAGCAAACATC
>NC_090728.1:16987471-16989971 GCF_036898095.1 Palaemon carinicauda | reverse complement strand
CACGTTGGCTGCCGTTCAACTGGGATTGGATTACAACGCCCTGGCTGAAGCCCAACGACAGGATCCCGAGTATCAAGCTTGTAGGACATCCTGCACGTCCCTCCGTTGGGAGGATTTTCCCCTCGAAAACTCCAACACCACCCTCCTCTGTGACGTCAGTACTGGTAGACCGCGACCTTGGATTCCTGCTCCCATGCGCCGACAGGTGTTTGATTTCATCCACGGCCTTTCACATCCCTCGTGCCGTTCTACTGCACAGCTGCTGAAGGCAAAGTTCATTTGGCACGGCATTTCTAAGGATGCTAAGGATTGGGTCCGTGCCTGTACTTCTAGCCAAACTTCCAAAGTACATCGACACACGGATTCAGGAGTGGGCACCTTTCCTCAACCTCAGCGTCGTTTCGCACACATTCACGTCGACGTTGTTGGCCCCCTACCCACATCACAAGGACATCGTCACCTGTTTACCGTCATCGACCGCTCCATTCGTTGGCCTGAAGCCATTCCCATGGAAACTGCAACGTCCGCCTCATGTACATCTGCCTTACTCTCTGGATGGATTTCAAGATTCGGTATCCCTGAGCATATTACTTCTGACAGGGGAACCACTTTCACCTCTCAATTATGGACGTCATTAGCGAATCTCCTGGGCATCACCCTACATCACACAACGGCCTACAACCCCGCTGCCAATGGAATGGTTGAACGTTTTCATCGCACCCTCAAAGCAGCTTTGATGTCCCGCTGCAAGGATTGCAACTGGTTTACTCAGCTTCCCTGGGTCCTCCTTGGACTAAGGACCACTCCTAAAGACGCCCTCGACGTCTCGGCAGCCGAAATGGTGTATGGCGACCCGTTGGTCGTCCCTGCCGAGTTTTTTCCTTCTACAACCTCCTACGACGATCTCCAGCGCATACGTCACGTCGTGGGAAAATTTACTCCGTGCCGCCAGACTTACAAGCCCCCAGCGAAGCATCACATACCAACGGACATGCACTCTGCAACGCACGTCTTCCTGCGCAACGACACCAGCAAGCCACCATTAACGCCCCCTTACACGGGACCTTACCTTGTGATCCGACGCAGTCCGAAAGCATTCCTCCTAAACATTCGGGGCAAAGAAGACTGGGGCTCCATTGATCGTCTAAAACCTGCTTATCTTCTGCCAGATGACCCGCCTACAGTTCGCCTCTCTAGATCAGGGCGCCCTATTTAACATGTACAGTATGTCATTTTTAGGGGGGGAGCCATGTACCAACCGTGTTTCACACAATTGTACATAATTCCTTTTTTATATATTATGGTTGTATCTTCGCTCTTCCCTCGCACTAAAACGAACATGAAAATTCAAGTCTTGTTTTTCCTCTGTGATTTTGTCTGTCTTGTGAACTTGTCATGTCCTGTTGCCTTGAGGTTTTGTATATAAGGAGAGTGTTCCACAACAATATAACTCAGTCGTTTCCAATCTGCCTTTGATTTCACAACTCCTCTCTCGGCCCGTCACAGATGCTACGTCCATATAGTACGTCATGCCCCGTTGTTGGAAAATCACAAATCCTACCATTTTTTCGACAAAGTGCATTGCAAGGGGTGGCTGTGGTTTGTGCATGGAAGGGAGATGATAAACCACAGCTTCCCATTCTGTAATCAGGCCTGTGATTGGTGCTCTGACCCATACTCAGATCACTATCCCACAGCCTCTCTCATTGTCTCTCTCCTACGGTTACTTCGCTTCAAGCTTTCTCGGTGATAGGTTTACTTTACGCTGTGCTGTGTGTGATTTTTGTGTGTGTAAACTGTGCTTAAATCTTTACCCCATGAAATGGCTCCCAAGCATGCTGCTTCTTCCAAGGATGGTACTGAGCCTAACTCAAATGAAGAGTGATGACGATTCCTGAGAAGGGGAATCTTCTGGAAATGTGGAAGGAAGGGAGAACGTTCACGACTGTGGCCCACCAGTTTTATCGTGAATAAATCCACATTTCTCTACGTCAAGAAAAAGGAGGCTGAAATTAGGAAAATGGCTGCCGTAACCTGTAATAGGGTGATGACGAGAGTGCTTAAGGCTTATAATATAACGATCGTCCATGTGGAACCTGCTTTGTCTGCATGGATACACGACAGCCAAAATAAGATTGTAATCTTGGTACGAACATTACCTAAACAAAGGCTAGGTCCTAGCTGCTAGGATCTTGTAAAAGACTCTTGCTATTAAGTATCCCGAGGACGACAGTGGCAACCGCAAAAAAATGGGAAAAAAGGAAGACGACTTAGACGTTCCGTAACCGGAGACGTCCGGTTACTTTTCACACACACACACACACACACACACACACACACACACACACACAAAATGCATTTTTTAGCTAACAATGGGTAGTTTTCATAGTTTCAGAAGCGCTTTCGCATATAGCGCGTTTCCCTGCATGGTGAGGCTGTTACCACTGACATGATTGCTATTGAAACATACGTTTATGAAACTTTTAAGAAGATTATCTCC
>NC_090728.1:16983207-16986971 GCF_036898095.1 Palaemon carinicauda | reverse complement strand
GATTATCTCCGAAGGGGGATGTAGGTCCGAACAAGATTTTAATGTGGACGAAAGGGGCTTGTTTTGGAAAAGAATGCTGTTAAAAACTTTCCTGTTCATTGAAGTAAAAATCTCTGGCTTTAAACCATACATGGGTCGTGTAATCCTCGTGATGTGTGGTAATTCTGTGGCATTTTTCTCAAGGCCAAGACTTATTTACAACTCTAAAAACCCAAGGGCTTAAAAAAAAAAACATAAACAGGAATCTGGTATGCCTACAATGGTTGAGCAATTCAAAGACCTGCATAAAGAAGATATTGATCTTTGACTGATTCCCCCAGTGTTTTATCACACAAGTCAAGGTATATTTATTAGAGAACGGCTTCCTCTTCAAAATCCTTCTCGTTATGGACAATGATGGTGACCACGCTACTGATCTGTCATATAAGGGGGTTAACATTGAGTTCCTGCTACACAACACGACTTCTTTTTTTTCAGTCAATGCCGGTCACAATAAATTTGCAGCCTCGCGAAAAAAAAGAAAAAAAAAAGAAAAAAAAATAGATACTGCTGCTACTACTACGGTTGCGCCACCGTAAGAAGTAGAAGCGGTGTCCCAGGAAAGGCCACTGCTGTCTGAAAAGATGTAAAATACAGGAATCGGTTGGTTAGTAAAAGTCATCATCACTTTAATTTTCATCATTTTTACTGCGCAGAAAATTCATCACTATCTTCATTCAAGTTGTACTTTAGCTTCTTTCATGATGAGTACATTAATAATCTTTATCTTTTTTTAACCCTAATTGTTACAGTACTCTAGTACATGTAATACAATACAGTAACGGGATATTGTAATATATATCATTACTGTATGTATACTTCCTTTTTTTTTAAATTAATGCTAACGTATTATGTCATATAAGTCCACGTGTACTTCTCTATACTTTACAGTAATCGCTTCACTGTATAGTATAATAACAGATAGCATTTTATTGTTGGTTATATGGTACTAAAACTTACCTACAAATTCCAAATAGCTTAACAGTTGTCTTTGTTATTTATAGAGCAAAGGAAGGGAAGTTAACAGTACATGGGGGGTTTAAAAAAGCCCATATACACGATAAATTACTAAATAGTTATGTTGTATCACAGCCGGTCTTAGAACCTATCAACTAAGAGATACGAGGAGTAATTGTTTATATATGTATATATATATATATATATATATATACATATATATATATATATATATAAATATATATAGGGTATATATATATATATATATATAGATATATATATATATATATATGTATATATATTTATATATATATATATGTATATATATATATTTATATATATATATATATATATACATACATATATATATATATATATATATATGTTTATATGTATATATTTGTATACACACATACACACACACACACACATATATATATATATATATATATATGCGCAGAAGAACCACAGGGAAAATGAATATACGAAATATACGATTAAGTCCTGACTAGTTTCGTTATACTTCTTCAGAGGAAGAAGTATCACGATACTAGTCAGGACTTAATCGTATATTTCGTATTTTTATTTTCCCTGTGGTTCTTCTGCATCTGAGCATCACGTATTCCTGTGATTTTTACGCATATATATATAAATATATATATATATATATATATATATAAATATATATATATATATACATATATATACTGTACACACATACATATATATATATATATATATATACTGTACACACACATACATATATATATATATATATATATACATATATATACTGTACACACACATACATATATATATATATATATATACATATATATACTGTACACACATACATATATATATATATATATATAAAATATATACTATATATATATATATATATAGGAAGATGGATGGAGTAGTATTGAATTGAAAGCTCACGATAGAGACCTGGCGCAATCTAACCGAGGTCCTTTGCATCAATAGGCGTAGGAGGAGATGATGATTATATATATATATATATATGTATATATATATATATATATATATTGATATATTGATTAATATATATATATATATATATATATGGGTGAGTGTTTGTGTGCGTGTGGAAAATATATTGCACATTTTCTGGAAAGTGTTTTAAAAGTTTCGCTATATAAACAAACATATGTGTAGAATATAGAAAATGCATATATTAGAATTTGTAACTCGCAGGACTAAAATTAGAAACAACTGGGATGCTATGTCCATATAGTACGTCATGCCCCGTTGTTGGAAAATCACAAATCCTACCATTTTTTCGACAAAGTGCATTGCAAGGGGTGGCTGTGGTTTGTGCATGGAAGGGAGATGATAAACCACAGCTTCCCATTCTGTAATCAGGCCAGTGATTGGTGCTCTGACCCATTCTCAGATCACTATCCCACAGCCTCTCTCATTGTCTCTCTCCTACGGTTACTTCGCTTCAAGCCTTCTCAGTGATAGGTTTACTTTACGCTGTGCTGTGTGTGATTTTTGTGTGTGTAAACTGTGCTTAAATCTTTACCCCATGAAATGGCTCCCAAGCATGCTGCTTCTTCCAAGGATGGTACTGAGCCTAACTCAAATGAAGAGTGATGACGATTCCTGAGAAGGGGAATCTTCTGGAAATGTGGAAGGAAGGGAGAACGTTCACGACTGTGGCCCACCAGTTTTATCGTGAATAAATCCACATTTCTCTACGTCAAGAAAAAGGAGGCTGAAATTAGGAAAATGGCTGCCGTAACCTGTAATAGGGTGATGACGAGAGTGCTTAAGGCTTATAATATAACGATCGTCCATGTGGAACCTGCTTTGTCTGCATGGATACACGACAGCCAAAATAAGATTGTAATCTTGGTACGAACATTACCTAAACAAAGGCTAGGTCCTAGCTGCTAGGATCTTGTAAAAGACTCTTGCTATTAAGTATCCCGAGGACGACAGTGGCAACCGCAAAGAAATGGGAAAAAAGGAAGACGACTTAGACGTTCCGTAACCGGAGACGTCCGGTTACTTTTCACACACACACACACACACACACACACACAAAATGCATTTTTTAGCTAACAATGGGCAGTTTTCAAAGTTTCAGAAACGCTTTCGCCTATAGCGCGATTCCCTGCATGGTGAGGCTGTTACCACTGACATGATTGCTATTGAAACATACGTTTATGAAACTTTTAAGAAGATTATCTCCGAAGGGGGATGTAGGTCCGAACAAGATTTTAATGTGGACGAAAGGGGCTTGTTTTGGAAAAGAATGCTGTTAAAAACTTTCCTGTTCATTGAAGTAAAAATCTCTGGCTTTAAACCATACATGGGTCGTGTAATCCTCGTGATATGTGGTAATAATGTGGCATTTTTCTCAAGGCCAAGACTTATTTACAACTCTAAAAACCCAAGGGCTTAAAAAAAAAAACATAAACAAGAATCTGGTACGCCTACAATGGTTGAGCAATTCAAAGACCTGCATAAAGAAGATATTGATCTTTGACTGATTCCCCCAGTGTTTTATCACACAAGTCAAGGTATATTTATTAGAGAACGGCTTCCTATTCAAAATCCTTCTCGTTATGGACAACGATGGTGACCACGCTACTGATCTGTCATATAAGGGGGGTTAACATTGAGTTCCTGCTACACAACACGACTTCTTTTTTTTCAGTCAATGCCGGTCACAATAATTTTGCAGCCTCGCGAAAAAAAAGAAAAAAAAAGAAAAAAAAAATAGATACTGCTGCTAC
>NC_090728.1:16940707-16968207 GCF_036898095.1 Palaemon carinicauda | reverse complement strand
AATGTATCTCCTTTTTCCATCAATCTTAAGCCATATAAAAAAGATTATGTCCAAATCATGATCAGGCCAGTATATAGGAAATTTTAGATATAATTAATTCAAATTAATTAGTATTACTTTTAGACTGTTCACTGAACAAATGACTGAATATTGCATAAACCTTTATCATCTTCAATTAGATTCAGATGATCAAGGAGATCGCTATTCATTACAATCTACAATAAATCTTACGCAAACAAAGATGATATCCATATTCTAGTTTTGCAATCAATAATAATGAGATCTATATTATGTCGAAAGAGTTTCTTAAGTGTTGCATCTTCTATTACTAATCGTGTCTGAGATACCGAATTATTGCATATAATGCGACCAACAGGGTTTCGACTTAACCAGTGAAAAATGCTACAGCCTTGTATAGTTTAATGCCCTTTTGTCTGCTCGTTTTACTATGAATCACCAGAAGTGTCTTCTGGCTGTCACAGATATTAGGTATTTGGAGTTAAAGAGGCGCTGGTGAATTTTATATCCTTTTGGCTTTATCTTGTATAATTTTTGTTTATATTAGTCTGTTTTCATCAAAACATTCTTCTCTTCACTTATCGTATTATGGCTTTTATTCTAAGTTGTTAGTTGATTTACTCTTTTTTTATTTCTTTGCTAATAATAATAATAATAATAATAATAATAATAATAATAATAATAATAATAATAATAATAATAATAATAATAATAATAATAATAATAATAATATCTGTTATCTTTTACGGTAATTTCATTAGTTGTAGAATATATTTTACTGGGTTAATTTTACGATGAGATATATTTATCTTTCCATAGATCTGAATTAAACGTAGATATTTTGTTTTGCATTATGACAAATAAAATCTTTTGAAACCTGTGAGGGATTTTCTAAGTGTGAGATAGATAGAAAACGTAGACATTAGAAAATGTTTCTCACAGAAATTGATGTTTTAGGAGATGTTGTTAATACTTAGTAGAGTTATCTGTATTTAAATGGGAAAATATTTTTGGCAAAGAATAATATAAACATGGTGTTCCATGGAAAATTTTTAATATTAAATATGGATTTTAATATTAGAAGCGATTTCACTCATATTATTAACAAAATCAGAAATCTCAGTGCTTCATTTCGGAAAAGTGATAACATAATTTATTAATTAAGTATCTAAATTACAACTAGCCTCCAAGTATTATCTTGGCGTTAGTTTTATTTTACCTAGATAAGTAGAGTTCATGAATGAGATCACGATTCATTAATTTAATAAATCTTCAACTTGCATATAACGGACTACATACAAAAACGATATGAAAAGAAAATTTATATTAGCAATGACTTCAATTATATCAAATAATCTAATGTTGATGAGAGATAAAATTATAAATAATCGTGATTGGCTTCATCTGGGAAAAGAAATATATAAAAAGAGAATATGATATTTAACGAAACATTCAAGATGAAAAAAAATATTTTTGAGCAGTTACCCATTCAGAAATGGTAAATTTTGAACATCGAATATTTGTGGAGAATTCCAGATATCAAGGAGAAAATGTTATATTACCTAGAAACTGCCATAGTATCTGGCTGGCTTCCAAGCCATTAGTCTTTGAATTTGTCTGGTAATGCTTAAATGTACAACTTCCCTGGGTGATGCTAGATCTTCATCAATTTGGGTGTAGATACAAAGGGGTATATGGCAAGATAAACCCATCCCCACCACACCCTGATCAAATTTCGGCGGCGTTGACACACACACAAACACACACACATGAACACAAACACACACACATGAACACAAACACACGCATATATTTATATATATATATATATATTATATATATATATATATATATATATATATATATATATATACATATATATGTGTGTATATATATATATATATATATATATATATATATATATATATATATATATATATATATATATATATATATATATATATATATATATATAAATATATGTGTGTGTGTGTTAATGTGAGAATGTTATACGCACACTTAGTGGCTCTATCTCATGTCTCATCAATGTGATATAGAATTATTAGACTTGTCGGTTACTTATTAGAATAAGTCAAAGTTTATGTTAACTTTAAACAATTTATTGTTAGCTCCATCACTGGAGTATGGATGGTTTGGTCGGATGACCATTCCGTATGAAAATATGAATAGAACTAATTTACAATAAGCTCACGTCGATAACGTAGTATTAGTCATCTTAGCGTTTCTTACAAATACAAAGACAATATGATCATGCAGCCTTATATCTGGAAGTCAGGTGGTTCCGGTAGGGATCAATAGGTCAACTGTTTATCACGGGAGGCTTGTGACATCTGTACAAGCCATAAATAAATGTTTACCTATGCAATGGTTTAGCTTAGTGTATTTTCACATCCTGTCATGGCTGTCGTCACACACTCCCAACTCTCCAATTATCCCTTGGGTCATGGGTTTATAATGTATATATTATATATATATATATATATATATATATATATATATATATATATATATATATATATATATATATATATATATATATATATATTATATATATATATATATATATATATATATATATATATATATATATATATATATATATATATACATATATATATATATATATATATATATTTATATGTATATTTATATATGTATATATATAGCCAGAGGTGACTAAAAGAGACGGGACAAGGGGGCTGGGAACCCCGTCCCTTGTATTATAATCCTCTGAGACATCAAAGAGTTGGAGCTGAGGGGAGAGTGACTGCTCCCCGCACTCTAGTTTTGGGGTGTTTGAATGTGTGTGGATGTAGTACGATAGAGAATAAAAGATGTGAGATTGGAAATATGTTTAGGTATAAAAGGATGGATATATTGGCTTTGTGTGAGACAAAGATATAAGAGAAAGGTAAAGTCATGTTTGGTGAAATGTCTGGTAGATTGTCTGGGAATGAAAGGGGAAGAGTAAGAGAAGGTGTGGCTTTAATACTGAGTTTGGGTAGGGAATGTTGGGTTACGTATGGACCACGTTGTCAGAAAAGTAAAGAAAAGCGGAATGAGTTCGGAAATGAATCAAATAGGTGTGTAGAAGGACTGGGAAAAAGGAATTATGTAGTTGTCATGGGTTAATTAAATGCTAGACTGGGCACAGGAAAGGTAGAAGGTGTCATCAGGAAGTATGGCATACCAGGTGAAAATGAGAGTGGTGGGAGACTGGTAGATATGTTTGTTGAGCAAGAGATGGTGATAAGTTCTAGCTTTTTCAAAAAGAGAGATAAAAACAACTATACATGGGTAACAGTGGCAGAAGGAAGAGTGGTAGAAAGGACATTAATGGATTATGTGTTGATAACTAAAAGAATGTATGGAAGATTGAAAGACGTTCACGTGTTTAGGGGTATGGCTAACGGGATTTTAAGTAAATTTCTCGAATGCAATATCTCGAGTCACTCGAACTCAAATGCTCGAAAAATTATTTCTCGAACTTTTCATGCATTTCAAGGAAAAATATATTCTTTTGGGTTGGCAAACACAAATGTTAAAAATTTATTGTAAATGAAGGAATGAAAAAAATACAAAGGTTATAATTTATTATTTTATCTAAAAAAAAATTAGTTAATATCTTTTATGACGCAAAAGTGTTATTAAAAATAGGTACGCAATGTATTGGGTATTATACGTACACCCGTACATAGAGGACATCACGGAATGCTAATAGCCTCTTTAAAAATTGGTCTTTGGCGCTTATGGGATACTTTCGATTGTGTTTGAGAAATTTACTTTTTGTTTTCGAGTAAATGACATTCAAGAAAATGATTGTTCGAGAAATTATTTTTCGGTCAATTGAATTCGAGAAATTTACCTTTACGCTATTGATTTTGAGAAATTTGCCTGACACCGGCTAACGGTATGTCTGATCCTTTTTTGGTGGAAGGAAAATTAGTTGTAGCAAGAGAGTGAGGGAATAGAGTAAATGGATGTAAAAGGGAGCTAGTCAGAGTTGAAGACCTAATAAAACCAGGGGTAAAAAGTAAATATCAAGAAAGGTTGTAAATAGCATATGACGAAGTGAAAGTAAGAGAAACTAGTAATTTAGAGGATGAGTGGAAGGTAGTAAAAGAAAGTTTTGTTGAGATTACAAGTGATGTGTTTGGCAAGAAGTTTGTTGGAGGAAGCACGAGAAAGGGCAATGAATAGTGGAATGAAGGAGTGAAGGTGAAAGTGGAAGAAAAAAGAGGGCTTTTGAAGAATGGCTACAGAGTAATAGTGTAGAGAAGTATGAAAGATATAGAGAGACAAATGTTGAAGTAAAGAGCAAAGTAAGTAACGCTAAGAGGGCAGCTGACCTGAGGTGGAGTCAGGGATTGGTTCATTCCTATGAAGAGAATAAGAAGAAGTTTTAGAAAGAAATGAAGATAGTAAGGAAGGCTGGTTCAAGAATTAAAGAGACAGTACAAGATGGAAATGGAAAGCTGTTAAAAGGAGAGGAGGCAAGGAAAGGTGGGCGGAATATTTTGAAAGTTTACTGAATGTTGAGGATAATAGGGAGGCAGATATAATTGTTGTTCTAGGTGTTGAGGTGCCGGTGATGGGAGATGAGAATGAAAGAGACATTACAGGAGAGAAAGTGAGGAGAGCACTAGATGAAACGAGAGTAGGAAAAGCATCTGGTATGGATGATATGAAAGCTGAGATGTTTAAGGAAGGGGGTGTGACTATACTTGAATGGTTGGTGAGATTGTTTAATATTTGTTTTGTGTTGTCGATGGTACCAGTAGATTAGGTTTGTGCGTGTATTGTACAACCATATAAGGGTAAGGGAGATGTGCATGAGTGTTGTAATTCAAGGGGTATTAGTTTGTTGAGTGTAGTTGGTAAAGTGTAGGGTAGAGTACTGATTAATAGGATTAAGGATAAAACAAAGAATGCAATCTTAGAAGTACAGGGTGGTTTTATAAGAGGTAGGGGTTGCATGAATCAGATTTTTACAGTTAGGCAGATATGCGAGAAATATTTAGCAAAAGGTAAGGAGGTGTATGTTGCATTTATGGATCTGGAGAAAGAGTATGATAGAGTTGATAGAGAAGCAATGTGGAATAGGATGAGGTTATATGGAGTTGGTAGAAGGTTATTCCAAGCAGTGAAAAGTTTTTGCAATGGTAGTAGAGCATGTGTTAGGATAGGAAATGAAGTGAGCGATTGGTTTCCGGTGAGAGTGGGGTTGAGATAGGGATGTGTGATGTCACCGTGGTTCTTTAACTTGTATGTTGATGGAGTGGTGAGAAAGGTGAATGCTCGAGTGCTTGGACGAGGATTCAAACTGGTAAACGAGAATGACCATGAATGGGAAGTAAATCAGTTGTTGTTTGCGGATGATACTGTACTGATTGCAGATAAGGAAGAAAAGCTTGGCCGATTAGTGACAGAATTTGGAAGGGTTTGTGAGAGAAGGAAGATGAGAGTTAATATGGGTAAGAGTAAGGTTTTGAGATGTAGCGCGAGGTTGAATGTCATGTTGAATGGAGAGTTACTTGAGGAGGTGGATCAGTTTAAGTACTTGGGGTCTGTTGTTGCAATAAATGGTAGAGGTGAAGCAGATGTACATAAGGGAGTAAATGAAGGATGCAAGGTGTTAGGGGTAGTTAAGGGAGCAGTAAAAAATCGACGGTTGGGCATGAATGTAAAGAGAGTTTTGTGTGAAATAGTGATTACACCAACTGTGATGCATGGATCAGAGTTGTGGGGAATGAAAGTGACGGAAAGACAGAAATTTAATGTGTTTGAGATGAAATGTCTAAGGAGTATGGCTTGTGTGTCTTGAGTAGATAGCGTTATGAACGAAGTAGTGATGGTGAGAAAGGGTGTAAGAAATGAGTTAGCAGCTAGAGTGGAAATGAATGTGTTGAGGTGGTTTGGCCATGTTGAGAGAATGGAAAATGGCTGTCTGGTGAAGAAGGTGATGAATGCAAGAGTTGATGGGAGAAGTACAAGAGGAAGGCCAAGGTTTGGGTGAGTGTGGATTGAAGAAAGCTCTGGGTGATAGGAGGATAGATGTGAGAGAGGCAAAAGAGCGTGTTAGAAATAGGACTGAATGGTGAGCGATTGTGACGCAGTTCTAGTAGGCCCTGCTGCTTCCTCCGGTGCCTTGGATGACCTCGGAGGTGGCAGCAGTAGGGGATTCCGTGTTATGAAACTTCTTTTGTTGTTAATAACGGGGGAGGGTGGGCTCTGGCACCCTATTAGTACTAGCCGAACTCAGTTGAGTCCCTTGTCAGGCTGGGAGCAACGTAGAGAGGAGAGGTTCCCTTTTTTGTTTCATTTGTTCGTTGTCCCCCAAAATTGGATGAAGTGCCTTGGTATATATATATATATATATATATATATATATATATATATATATATATATATATAAAAACTCACATAAGTATATGAAAGAAATTAGGGAAAATTTTAATGTTGAAGGAATACTGATTAGATAATTCCTGGGCCTTTAATGTGAATTTTCAAGTTATTGTCATTAACTTAGCTGTGTTTTGATTGGTGATAAACAATATAAAAAGTATAAAACTAATAATGAGACTCACCCCCGGATACCAATCGTCATTGAATAAACACAAAACCTGATGTGGTTGAATTTGCAGGATTATTATTTTATTAAGGTTACCCAACACCCTTTGAGCAATTGATGAAACCAATGAAATAGTGGTAATTAAATTCAGTTAGTAAAAATATTATATCTTTTGAATATGCTCTTGACAATGCATTTCACACAAAAGGAATCTATACATATGCAATCTTATTAGCAATAAAGGTTTAGGAAATAACAAACGAAAGTATTACCAGTAAAGAAAAAAATAAGATAAATTAAACTTATCCTTAATGACTGTAGCCAACTTTTTAAAACTGATGGTATACTTTTTTTTTTGAGATTAAAAAAAAAATAAATTTGTATTTCGGATAAAATACAGTACATGATACGCCATGTAAGTTTCTCATTTCACAATGCACAAAGAGATTGCAAGTTAAATGTACATTTTATTCATAATTATCACAAAATGCTTTAATGGTAATCCGATGATTTTCACAACACATGGATTATAGAGAGAGAGAGAGAGAGAGAGAGAGAGAGAGAGAGAGAGAGAGAGAGAGAGAGAGAGAGAGAGAGAGAGAGAGAGAGAGAGAGAGATGCAATCGTATTCGTAGTTAAGGAAGAAAGCCATGTTGTTATGTTACCATTTAACATTAGCAGTGGTATATGAAGCAAATGGAAAATACTATTTACCATAATGAAGTTATTTATTTCCCTTGAATACTATAAAAGAATTATTAATCAATAGAATCTCAGTAAAATTTCGAAAACAAAAACATTTACATGGTTAAGCTTCTCTCTCTCTCTCTCTCTCTCTCTCTCTCTCTCTCTCTCTCTCTCTCTCTCTCTCTCTCTCTCTCTCTCTTACAATCTTTATCATATCATATTAGACAAAGAAACATATACATAAATAAGGGAATTTATTTGAGATAAAAAATGAATAATGGAAAATATATCTTATTCACCTCTTCAGGGCATCGATGAATCCACAGATGCAAAAGGAGAACTCTTCAGAAAAGTCTTCATCAATTCCCGATATCTTCTTCCTTCCTTTCTCCTTCTTCTCAGATCAACATCATCTTATGCTTCACCCGAGGCATGTTTATGAGCTTCTTTCCTATGAGACCAAACTGGCTCCTAGTAAGTTGCCTCCATGTTTCCAGTCATATCATTAAAAGGTTGTTTATGGGTCTCGAGATTTAGTTTTATACGCCACAAAAGCTCCGGCGTTCATTATGGAGCTCATCCACATACAGCTTTGTGTGTGAGCTATTCTGCAAGAGGAGCATCTGAAAGTGAATAATCAGAATGATGTGAGTTTTCATCTTGCAAAATGCTAATTGCCAGATTGATTTCACTAAAATCTCTTTTGGTAATGATTTTTTTTTTTTTTTTTTTTAAGGGAGTGCTGAATGGAAATTCAAATCTTGCCCTTTTGTGAGTTACATTTGCTCTAGGAATTATGTAAAGAGCCATATTTGGCTACTAACGCCTCTTGTTCTCTATATAATCTTTTAATGATTTAGTTTTTACTAACACTTCATGGAAGGCTCCGAACCATTACTTGATCTATACGGTAATCACTCGTGCTCATGAAGTTTTACTTATGTTCAAAGTCGACAAGCCTCACTTCAGGCCTGAACCTAAATTAAGGCACTACCAACTGGTCCAGCAAGACCGTAGGAAAGCGCAAGTTCTCAACGTTTATGAAGGACCTAAGGACTTGCAATGGTCAGGTTACTTACTTATAAATCACGGAGTTTCACACAACGTTTCGGCCCAACCTTAACATTTCTTTTGAAACTACTAATTTTCAGCGAATGTAAAGGAAATAAATAGACAATATCGTGTGCAGAGAAATTAATTCCTGTCTCACAACAGGATCGAATCGAGAAATACCTGCATTCCTCCAATAATTTACTACAGACTTTCATTTTTGGACAGCATTATGAATTATAAAGTATTTTTGTAAAGTGATATTGCTAATTTATATGATCAGTGATAAAATTTAATATTGAATTTTTCTTATATTATAGAGAAAAATATTCAAAATTCAGGTTATCAAAATATGATTTGAAAAAAAAAATATTTGGAATGAAGGAGATAAGTAAATACGTATCCGTTGATAATCTTAAATTATTTAGAAAAAAATTTAGTTACCCAGGGACTCCTGGAGGCATCAATCAATTATCTTTCATCGTGTTTCTCCTTTGATGGAAAAACAAGAAGGAAGAGGATGGCAGTGCTAGGATTGAACAAGGTTGGTGCTATACATTAGGGTGGAATCTTTAGCTGGATGTGAGAGAGAGAGAGAGAGAGAGAGAGAGAGAGAGAGAGAGAGAGAGATAAGTCGGCGATTCAATTATTTATTTAGTTGAAAGTTTCGACATCAAACAATATTTTTCTTTGTGAAAAGGGGACAGTTCCTCTAAGAAAGCATTCTTTTTTCAGTCAGAAACTCCATTGAGATATCACCGAGACTATTTTATCCGTACCTTCTTCAACATAACATAGGGAAATCATGTCTTTTTGCTTGTGTAAGTGCAAATGTCTTTAGATTATTTACTCGAGATGATTAACTATTCAAAAGCATCCCTCAACGATCAAAGGTCATGACCAAATATTTTCGGTGGTTCACAAGATTAATTACTGCTTACTTATTTGTGACTTCGTTCATATAAGTCAAAATTATTATTCATTCTGAGTTTATGTTTCCAAATATCATAGGTGGAGTTAAGAGCCATTTGATAATCAAATTGCTTAATGTTAATGATAAACAATTTCGAGTATTTTAAGAACTATTTGGCCCCATAAATGGTTCGTAGGTGGTTGGTTGCATTGCTTATCTTTTTGTATTTTTATGTTGATGAGCAATTAAGTAATTACTTGTTATTCAAGTTTTTATGTTTAATAGGAATAGTTCAATGTATTGACTTGAGATTGTCAGGGATGTCAATGTATCACGAAAGGTTATAGCTTTCTTATTGTTCTATACAGATATCTTTAAAAAGAGGGAATATTTAGTGAATTTGTAATCGTATGACTATCACTTTTATCATTGCCTTATCCGGAGACCTTGTTTTCCAATGAATGTAATTTTCCTCAAAAGTAGGATAAGAAAAAGAGAAAGTATTCTAAAAGGAAATGTAACGAACATTTGATATGAGATTTTATGATAGATAAAGGAACAATGATGAAGAAAGCCCACATTAGTGAATAAATAAAGCCAGGTAATGAGAATAGAATGAGCATAACTTAACTGGGAATGAAATATGTTCTACTTGGAATCAATGGTTAACGATAAATGAACGAAATGTAGATTAGAGGAAAAATTTAGTGAAATTACTCTTAGTAAATGGAACTTTTAGATTTGTTGCATTTTGAGGGAAAAAAAATAATAGGTGTAAAGAAGGAAGGAAATGTCAGTGATTGTTTGAACAGTAATTAGGTAATTAGTTGAAAAAAAGAGAAATGCTGCATTCAGTTAATGGGATCATAGTGAGATTGTGAGTTACATTGATGTCAACGGGGTTGAATGTTTTTAAGTAATGTTCAAATGAGGGAAAATTTCTGAAAGAAAACATTAGGGAAATACTTACAGTTATTATTTCAGGGGGAGAACCATGAGCCGTGATAATGCAGACTTTCAACTAATTCCAACAGTGGGTATGTCATGGGTAGATACAATACTTTTAAAAGGATATATCTTAAAAGACAAAAATATCTATTCCCAAAGTGTGGGCAGCGAAGCGAGGCTAGATTCGGCTACGGCCCTGTTTGGGCATACCTGTCATCACTTCACTGTTGTCAACCTTTAGGAAGTAAACCAAGCCTCGCCAAGATCACCTGCCGCGATAAGGGAACTGTCCTGTTTTGACTAAGATGTCATCGTCTTAATTAGTGGAGTCAGCATATTTGGAGAAACCGAGCCTGAAGGAAATCCTTGTTTAAGCTATATATCATCCTGGAAGGACACGTGTTGCCCTTTCGTTACGACTTAACACGTGGTCCAGATTGCATCAGAAATTTCTTCTAGAAGTTTCCATGGTTTAATTGAAGTGGGCGTTTTTGAGGAAGCCAATAGAGATACAGAATTGTTAAAAAAGAAAGCCTTCTATGAAAATAACCACTGCCAACTGTAATCAACTCCGCCCATACAAGAAGAGATTGTCCAAGAGAACAAGGACATAAGACAAGAGAAGAACTATGTCCGAAGCAGATAAGATCCAAGTCCTGACGAGATAAGAAACAGAAAAGACCAGAGGTCTGATAGAGCCAAATTCTAACCTTCCATTCAGACAACAAAAGCCTATCTCCAAAAAATCTTGTTATGGCCGAGTAAAAGAGACAAAATGAAGCAGACAGCCCTCCTTGCTTGTGACGAGAAGTAGCCGACACTACCTAGTTATAAAAGTAGTAGGAAATATGCCTCAGCTGCTTACTTTTTGAGGCCATTGTCAGGATTGCTCACCTTATCAGAATTGCTCAGTCAGGATTGCTCACCTTGTCAGGATTGCTCAGTCAGGATTGCTCACTTTTTGGGGCTAATGTCAGAATTGCTCTCTTTGTCAGGATTGCTCAGTCAGGATTACTCACTTTTTGAGGCCATTGTCAGGATTGCTCAGTCCGTTTGGGGATTTATACGTAAGGTTCTGTTTACAAACAACACCCCCCCCCCCTTCCCCCTTTTTGGGGCTATTGTCAGGATTGCTCACTTTTTGGAGCTAATGTCAGAATTGCTCACTTTGTCAGGATTGCTCAGTCAGGATTGCTCACTTTTTGGGGCCATTGTCAGGATTGCTCAGTCCGTTTGGGAATTTATACGTAAGGTTTTGTTTACAACCCCCCCCCCCTTCCCCCAGGCTACTACAACGCCCCCCCCCCCCTCCCCCGCCCACATGGTGCGTTTTCTGTGTCTATGGTCTCCAGCAGGCTTAGAGTTGTCTATCTTGAATGACTCACCCTTCTTCCCCCCCTCCCTCCCTTCCCCGACCCCTAGGGGGGGCGTTTTCTGTGTTTGTGGTCACTGACAGGCATGGAGTTCTCTATCTGGATGACCCATGCCCCTAGATAGTGACATTGTTCCTACCGAGCACGCAGATTTTTTTTTTTTTTATCATAAGACACACATTTGTATGCAGACGAGGCTCTCCACCCCCCAGACCACAATCCTTTCAATTTAAGCCTATGGTAAAGTACCCACCTCTCAGTGCATTTTCTTTTTTAATCCTAAGACACACACTCTTGTGAGCCAACGTGAGGCAATCGAGGGGGGCGTTTCCTGTTTGTGGTCACCACCAGGCATGAAGTTCTCTATCTGGACCCTATAGATAGAGATATCCTTTCAATTTAAGCCTATGGATGTGTCCCAACGTGAGGCAAGCGAGTTCACTCGCCTTCCCCCACCGTTATCTCTCTCTCTCTCTCTCTCTCTCTCTCTCTCTCTCTCTCTCTCTCTCTCTCTCTCTCTCATCTTTCAGTCCATTTGTTTTAAGGCCTTTCGCTTACATTAACATATATGGTTAATAATCAATTACATTGACATATATGGGAAATAAAAAACGTATTACAATTTAGTTTCTTTTATTATACGAAGCATACATGCAAAATAACATTTCATGAATAAAGACATGGCATTTAGTGGGGAAAAAATCTGACCCTAAAACATTCATTTGAAACCCTAACATTTGCACGCTTAAGAGCTATAGGAAAACTTTTCTAATTACGTTTCTTTAGCACTTGGCAAATCTTCATTGAAAATTCAGGTTTTGTATAATTCCGGATGTACATACACGGTCTTGAATTTAAATGGAGAAGATAGTGTAATAACACTGCTTCGTCATTTTTCTTCAAGTTGGTGGTGGATAAATGCTCCCTTTAGACTTAAGCTATGCGTAAAATATAGGCAGAAGAATGCGCACAAAGCCAAATTGTAATTTTGCACTCGCATATTATTTATGAAACAAAATGAATACCCGAAAATCACTTACATTAAACATTTTGAAGGGATCTATAAGAAAAACGCGATTTACATTCTGTACCCTCATAATTTCACTAAATGACCTGAAGTTTCATATGTGTATACCTTGGTTATATGCAAAAAGGATGTAAATCGCGTTTTTCTTATAGATCCCTTCAAAATTTTTAATGTAAGGGATTTTCGGCTATTCATTCTGACAAAATATTTAATTTTTTTGCTCCTATGCCTTGGTATTTAAACCATATGACCTGAAATTTGGTATGGAAATGTCTACTGTATAATGCATACCCATAGGACGTTATTCACATTTATTGTATACACTACTTCAGAATGTATAACGGGTCCTTCGTATAATCATTTATATCCCAAATCATCTTCACCACTGACAAGACCTTAAATTTCATTCCGGTAATGGATATTTATAAAGTGATAACAATATATGATATGTTGTAATTTCATGTACTTTCATTGTATGTCATTTTAAATTCGAGTTTCCTGATAAAAATCTATCAAATGTTACGCTGTCATTGGTGGGTACTTGCTACCTCAAACTACGTATCAAAACCTCATGAGAAATTCAGTGTCTTGGGAAAAAAAAAAATACAAGTCCTAAAGCATGGTTATCATGATGTTAACACCGGGAGTATGGAAAAGTTGTTTAACACCTACTACTGAGGTGCGTGCGTGTGTGTATACTCTAGGCAACTTTGAATATGTGCTGAATATTTACTTGTTCCGTTGTATAGTATATGTGGAGTTTCGGTAAAGGATGAATATTAGTCATCTCCTTGGTATGTTTTTCTCTCAGTTTCTCGTATCTTTTTTTTTATGTTATCGATTATGAATTTACCTTACGTATGCCCCATTATGCTAACATGTATTCCTGCAATGTTCATGCGTATGCTATTGTAATAGATTTCGCGTTTTTGCCAATATCCTTTTTTTTTTCATTTAGGCCATGTGCGTAATTAATAATGAGTATGGAATATGTACACCTGTTACACTGAGATAAAAGAGCGAACCCTTCATAAGCACAATAGCAACCTCCCCCCCCCCCCCCGTCCATAAAATGCTTACACGACCCCCACCAAAGGGGAAAAATAGAAAGTATAAGGAGTTTACTTTGAAATGACGGCGTGTAAAGAAGATTTTTTCATCCATATCTAATCATTCTTTCGTGCTGACTAACCCTTTCACATGCTTCCTTCAGTATTGTTGTAAGCAGACAAACTATGCATGTTTCTGTAGTATCAAAACTAAGTTTTCATTGGCCACCATTTTTAAAGCTGTATGCCATTTGAAAGTGGGTTTCCAAGCTTATTAAAAAGAATAGAAATGTGGCATTGATACTTCATCGTGAATGTAAAATCTGGAACTTAGTCAATATCCTCTAAATGGAATGGTCTCTTCAGTAAAAAGGTGGAGTAAAAAAAAAGACCATGATATAAATTGAAGGAAGTATTTGAGTAGAAATTTCAGAATTTTCTCACTCCAAACTATTTCAGAATCGAGAAATGTGAGTAAAAAGAGTGGAATTGATGCTATCATTGTAAAATTCCTTGTAAAAAATTATCGGAGTATGAAAATGCCTCCCCCATAAACGCATCAGGCAAACAATAATGATATAATACTTACAAATAAGTAAATGTATACAATGAAATACCTGTAGTAGTAAAAAACGAAAACTGAAAGTATAACACGTTGGCAACTTCCATGGTGTAAAATAAACACGAATCTGAAAGAAAATACCGGTACGTACCATGTGATGATGCGGTGGTGCGGGTATGAAATTGTTCAAAGGTCGCGCACGCGCCCTCCCTTGTTGCTTAGAATTTCGCTCATTACCGCAAATGTGTCCCTAAACATTATCCGGCCAGTGATGCCAGGACTTATATCATAAAATTCTGTCTTCATTCTACTATACGGTAAACTAAAGCATAATAGCATGCATAACTCAGAATCATAATTATGATTAAGATAAGCTTTCATTGTTATTATATGGTAGGAGACTCAGTCATTTTATTTCTGGAGTGAGGATAGTCACAAAATGCACTGAATTGTGAGCAGTGAGTAACAAATATTGTACGTGGCGAAAAATTCTGTGTCACCGCTTTGTTTCATGTACTGTACACTTAGGAAGTATATCAGTAGTGGTGAGTTGCATAGAACTAATGTTGTAGTATTAAGAGATATCATTATATTATTTCAAAAATGGAATTCAATGAATATATGTAACGCATACAATGAAAATATGCAACGCATGCCGAGAGATTTATAGCGGAATGCAATCTGTAAATACGCTTGTTGCATTGAACTAATCTCACATTTCAGTGTACACGGATATTTTTACTGTGAATAATTTACACACGATGAAAAGTGGACCGGCCATCTCCCAGTATCACGGGAGCGGTGACCCGTAAAATCTAACTCACCACCCTCCGAAAAATCCACCTCGAAAATTCTCCCTACAAAATTTCTGCTTAACTAAATTTCCACCCCACCAAATTTTCTCTCTTTAAATTTTCACTACACCAAAATTTCACCCTTCGCCCAACCAATACATTTCAATGTTATGCCTTTTTTGCCCTGTTTATTTTATTGTGAGTTGTTACCTATCTCTACAATTAAAGATAATGATTTGTCTTTATGCTTCTCGTTTATGTAATTTTCTTTGTCACTTCGTTTTCCTTTCAAGGAAGAAATGTACGAGAGGGACATGGTTGCAAAAAATAAATAGATAGAAAAATAAACTTTCTAAGACAACGATAAGAAAGCCACTTAAATTTAGATGGAATGCAATTTTTAGTATATAGTTTCACTTAAAATATACAGTTTATTTTGAGAAAAATAATCGCTTAGCTCATGTGATTAAAGCTTTGTTTGCTTACTGGGGGGGGGGGGGGGGGGTTGAAAAGTGGTTGGGAATGAAAATAGTGGGGAGAAAGTTTCTTGTAGTCGAAATTTTGTCACGGACATGGGTCAGGATCTTGAAAGGTGAAGGAACCACAAACGGGACCAATGTATATATCCTCTGATGGTTAGTTTGATTCTTAGGTTGCAATATTCAGCAAAACGTTATTCATTACATACCCAAGCAATATTAGAAAAAGGATGGGTATTACATTGTGTGTTATATTAGAGAGTATATAATGTCAAATGTTGCATAAAAAAGCATAAGCAAAATATATATATAAAGTCATAGTGAAGATTTTCTCAAATGTTTCCCATGGGTGTAAGTGCCACGTATATCTGAAAATTAGTAGCCGATCATTAAAGAGACGTGGCATGTTTGTGCTTGAGGATTTAACATAACAAGTTACAAAAAGTGTACTGGTGAAATTTATCCCAAATCTTACTACTTCATTTTCATTACCCAAATACTAGAGTCTTACGGCTAAGGAAGTAACCTTCCATTATAGATCGTAAAAAAAAAAGAAAAAAAAAAGAAAAAAAAATCATAAGAGTAGTAGTTACTTTGAGCTAAGATGATGATTGGACGCTGCAGTTTCTGTCATGAATAATGGTATTAAAGCAAGAATAATGTCGCATTATCGAGTCGACAATCACTTAGTTATCTACAAATCAAACATAAGTGACTCGTTTGGTCACTATCTCTTGTACTCAAATATTGGGAAAGATCAAGGAGGTAGCAAATACAAAAGGACAGAGGGGAAAAAAATGCCATTTCACGACTCAACTAAATATTCTTTAACTGTATTCCCTCCTAATTCCCAGTTTTAACCAGTACTAATCCCGAAGCATTTCTAAAGTAATGTGTAGTGATGGATAGAGAGGGGGTGACCGCTAAATTTCTATCTAATCTAACTTAGCGGGCTGTTTGATGATCCATTTTCACACATTGCTTACTTGAATCTTCAAAATGTAATATCGGGTTTTTTCTTCGAAGCTTTTTAACCAGTGGGATATAGAATTGAGTCCTGTTAATTTTCAAAAGACAATCAACCATTCCATTCCAATTAGGCATAATACTGAACTGAAGGATCCTAGACGTCTATAAGCAGTTTTTCGGAGAACCCAACAACTTGCCCCAATTCGGTAAGGGCAGACGAGAAGAGGTATAGAAAAGAATGACCAATTCTTTCCATATTCAACACTCTCCTCATACACCTGACAAGGCTGAGATTACCAAATAATTCCTCTTTGCTTAAACGATTTTCATTAATATAAAACGAAGTCGGATCCACTCTGATATTGGAGAAACTTCCTCTTCGCTTAAACTCCGATTTTGGAATAACATACACGATTGCAATACAGGATTCTGTAACAAGTAAGGAATAAATAGATGTGTGTGTGTGCGCGTGCGCGCGAGCTTGGGTTTGTGTGTGAAGGATATTAGTTGGTAGAGAGTTGACATAGGTGGAACTAATTTTCATATATCCCTTAACATACGTCTTTAGTGATAGGGATAGCATAAAACATCCACATATCTTTCATTTCATATTCGAAAGTTCGTAAAATAATACGGTAACAGAACATTATAAATAATATGATTAGCTGAATAGCTGTATTGCCGAGGAATAAAGATTAAACTCTTCAATTTCTTAAAGGGATAAAGTAAATGTAAAGTTTATTGTTTTTTCTCTCATCAATAAAGTAAACCGTGCACTACAGTCGAATGAAATGAGATATATTGCTACTGCCATCATTAATACCGTAAATTTTAATATTGTTACTGATGCTATAGTTGTTGTTATTATCAAAAGGAATGTGGTCAGGGGGGAGGAGGGCCTCGTTGGTCGACTTCAAGATACCCTTGATAAGGACAAAGCCCATCTTATTGTGAATACTCTGCCATCACATCAGTATCGCAAAATCCGGCAATGGGTTGTATTTATAATACAGAAAAGTCCAGTAGAAAACATTATATTTTTCTAATCATTGGGGATGCAGCCAGTAGATCATTTGCTATACTTTACTGATTTTCAACGAAGGTATTCTTCTATGAAGTGTTTCATAAATAATATGTGAGTGCAAAATTGAAATTTGGCTTTGTGCGCATTCTTCTGCCTATATTTTACGCATAGCGTAAGTCTAAAGGGAGCATTTATCCACCACCAACTTAAAGAAAAATTACTAAACAGTGTTATTACACTATCTTCTCCATTTAAATTCAAGACCGTGTATGTACATCCGGAAATATACAAAACCTGAATTTTCAATGAAGATTTGCCAAGTGCTAAAGAAACGTAATTAGAAAAGTTTTCCTATAGCTCTTAAGCGTGCAAATGTTAGGGTTTCAAATGAATGTTTTAGGGTCAGATTTTTTCCCCACTGAATGCTATGTCTTTATTCACGAAATGTTATTTTGCATGTATGCTTCGTATAATAAAAGAAACTAAATTGTAATACGTTTTTTATTTCCCATATATGTCAATGTAATTGATTATTAACCATATATGTTAATGTAAGCGAAAGGCCTTAAAACAAATGGATTGAAAGATGAGAGAGAGAGAGAGAGAGAGAGAGAGAGAGAGAGAGAGAGAGAGAGAGAGAGAGAGAGAGAGAGAGAGAGAGAGAGATAATGGTGGGGGAAGGCGAGTGAACTCGCTTGCCTCACGTTGGGACACATCCATAGGCTTAAATTGAAAGGATATCTCTATCTATAGGGTCCAGATAGAGAACTTCATGCCTGGTGGTGACCACACACAGGATACGCCCCCTCGATTGCCTCAGGTTGGCTCACAAGAGTGTGTGTCTTAGGATTAAAAAAAAAAATGCAACGAGAGGTGGGTACTTTTCCATAGGCTTAAATTGAAAGGATTGTGGTCTGGGGGGAGGAGAGCCTCGTCTGCATACAAATGTGTGTCTTATGATAAAAAAAAAAAAAAAAAAACTGCCTGCTCGGTAGGAACAATGTCACTATCTAGGGGCATGTGTCATCCAGATAGAGAACTCCATGCCTGTCGGTGACCACAAACACAGAAAACGCCCCCCCCCAAGGGGTCGGGGAAGGGAGGGAGGGGGAAAGAAGGGTGCGTCATTCAAGATAGACAACTCTAAGCCTGCCGGTGACCATAGACACAGAAAACGCCCCATGTGGGCGGGGGAGGGGGGGGGGGACGTTGTAGTAGCCTGGGGGAAGGGTGGGGGGATGTTTGTAAACAAAACCTTACGTATAAATCTCCAAACGGACTGAGCAATCCTGACAATGGTCCCCAAAAGTGAGCAATCCTGACTGAGCAATCCTGACAAAGTGAGCAATTCTGACATTAGCCCGAAAAAGTGAGCAATCCTGACAATAGCCCCAAAAAAGGGGAAGGGGGGGGGGGTGTTGTTTGTAAACAGAACCTTACGCATAAATCCCCAAACGGACTGAGCAATCCTGACAATGTCCTCAAAAAGTGAGTAATCCTGACTGAGCAATCCTGACAAAGTGAGCAATTCTGACATTAGCCCCAAAAAGTGAGCAATCCTGACTGAGCAATCCTGACAAGGTGAGCAATCCTGACTGAGCAATCCTGACAAGGTGAGCAATCCTGACAATGGCCTCAAAAAGTGACCTGCTGAGGCATATTTCCTACTACTTATAAAATATCATCGAATTCTTGAAAAAAGACCTCTGATGTCCCTTCTTGATGGCACCCTTTTTGTGACGTCTTCGAATCCGGTCATCGTGCCGGTTTCATCTGAACTTCAGCCGCCCTTCTGCAACGTTCTGGAGCCTGAAGTCTCCGTACCAGTATCGTCTCCGCAGCTGCAGAAAACTATTCATTAAGTATTTCTACTTTACTGACTGTTCCCTTTTTCTATTGGAGTTTGATTTGCTTTGTCAGTTAAATTAAACGAAATAGCTTGTGAATAAACGTGTTGTGTTTTTTCACGAGTTTTTTTTTTTATATTCATTGTGCATATTTAATTGGTTATTGTTGACATCTATTTTAAGATCGTAATAGGGAATATGATTAAAAAGTTAAATATCTAGGGAAAGGATTCATTGAAAGAGTAGTGTGAGTAAATGCGGAAATGAGGATATATATATATATATATATATATATATATATATATATATATATATATATATATATATATATATATATATATGTGTGTGTGTGTGTGTGTGTGTGTGTGTGTGTGTGTGTGTATAGAGAGAGATGTATATATACATATATATAAAAATTAATTAAAAAAAAATATGTGAAAGACTTTAAAGGAATAGGAGAAAGACATATAGTACATACAATATACTTAGAAAGGATCTGGAGGTAAAATGGGGTGTGCATAAGATGTGTGGTACAATTGACCGGTCCCCAAGAGTGAATAGAAATATTTATCATGATTATTTTTAGGTTTATTTATCTTGTTTATAAGGCCCCCTGCTGAGGCTAAGGAGAACCTCAGCACCCAGGTGCAACTGAGGAAAACCCCGTAGTTGCGCCAAAAAATAAAGTATAAATTGGACGAAGAGAAAGGTAAAGGAAAGGAAGAGGAATCAAAAGTAAAGTATAAAGCTAACGTGTGAGTTCTGCTAGGGGATGAGGGATAATCCAAGGACCCCAAGGTAGTGGATAAACTGCTCAGCGTAAGATGTACTGATGGCATTACTCTCCTACTGTTATTTATGATGAGAACGTAGTAATCCTTAGGGAGTGTAGATTGCAGATCATCGATAGATTGATACCAATAATTCAATAATGTAAATGAAAATAATAAGGAATAAGAGGACGACACCTAGAATTCACTCAATCTTTGTCAATGCTGTAAGAATGATACGTTTCTGTTTAGTAAACAGAGAGACTTCTTGCGAGTATCACAGTGAATTAGAAAATATGTTTCAAGATACAGGTTTTTAATATAAGCCACAAGATCTTGTTTAGCATTACTATGTGTAATGATAAATTATTACTGAAGCACATTCATAGTATCTCAAACATGCCACAGACACACACATATACAGTACAAAAACACACACACACATACAAATGCACACACACACACACACACACACACACACACATATATATATATATATATATATATATATATATATATATATATATATATATATACACACACACACATATATATATATATATATATATATATATATATATATATATATATATATATATATATATACACACACACACACACACACACATATATATATATATATATATATATATATATATATATATATATATATATATATATATATATATATGATAAATTTTGCACATTTAGACGTGTTTTTCATATTAAAATAAGCCATGTATATTTTTGATACATTAATGTCTGGATTCTCTTAACGACCTCGGGATCAGAGCCCCAGGCGAAATCGCACAAAGACAAGAACTTGGGTCCGGCCGGGAATCGAACCCTGGTCGGCAAGCTTGTACAGACAGTGACTAAGCCACTTGGCGAAGTGGCTTAGTCACTGTCTATACAAGATTGCCGACCAGGGTTCGATTCCCGGCCGGACCCAAGCTCTTGTCTTTGTGCGATTTCGCCTGGGGCTCTGATCCCGAGGTCGTTAAGAGAATCCAGACATTAATGTATCAAAAATATATATGGCTTTTTTGATATATATATATATATATATATATATATATATATATATATATATATATATATATATATTAGATTAAAGTAAAGTCATTATAATTTAATTATAAGTTGTTAATACTTGTCCAACCTTTTGATCTTGTTTTAGTTTTCCGTTTATTAATAAGCTAGCGTCATTCTTAGTTTGATGAACTCTGTAAGGGAGTCATATGACTTCACAGTTTTGTTTTTGTTTACCACCTTCTCCCCCGGTATTAGTGAACTACTGAAGTGCCTTATTAATGATCGCTGTTTTTCTCTCCTATGAGCTGTGTTGACTCGAGTGGAAGGCTTGATCGCATGGTGGTGATAAGTGACAGAGTTAGTTCGAGTTCCTCCTCACAGCCTGATGCTTTGCCACTTCATTTTGGTCACTTTTGGAGTTTTGAAATCACGTCCTTCGCTACTTTGTGTGTGGTCGCTGGTGTTTGTCTCCCGCGGCATTCATCAGCCACGTCCCTTCCCTCATTCGTCGGACGATTTTCGAACGAGTTGGCCCGTATCTAGTGAGAACGGTGCGGTTTGCGGCGTGCGAGATTCGTTGACGTCCCGGATTCTCGGAGGCTACCACCCTTAGTGTTCCTGTGGCATTTTGGATTGCCTTCAGGCATTGCAGCTTGATCCAGTTGACCTGCTCATCATCGTCAGTAAGTTCTTGGAACTCGTGGTGATAAGTAGGGGGGCATACTACAGATATGAGATATTTTTATTGTTATTTACGACGATCGTGGATCGCCGAGCACCTGTAGATGTGCACGCCCTTGTTTGCAGTACGGTCTTCTGGACTTTGTAATTTATTGTTTATTAAGTTAAGTTTAACAATTAAGTTAGTTTGTCTGTGTTAGGTAGGAATAATATTAAGTCTCTCATTTAATCTCTTTTTCTTCCTTCTACCTATCTCAGTTGGTTAGGTTAGATTTTTCTGGCCAATAATTTGAAAGGTAGCTGCCTGAAATGTCACATTTAAAATTTTCCTATTTCTTAGCTTAGGGTTTAATTTAGTTGTAGGTGATCTTTTGAAGATCTTAAGGTTGGTTTTCCCTTTATTTGTATATTCATTTATTTTGGTTATTATCGTTACCAACCATTACTTATTTTTTTGTGTAAATAGATATTGTAACTATTGTTGAGGTGTTTGTTCTTTTGTTTCCGAGTTGCTGTGTTACATTTTTACTGACCGCAAATTCTGAGTAGAGACAAGAACCCTTGAAATTACAGTCGTAAATACAGTCGTAACAATCTGGCGACCGTGACAGGATTTGCGCTCAGGTGTACACAGTAATTGGGACTTTGGAACGCTCCTCAGTGGGGGTTATAGTATTTGTTTTTGGAAATACCTTTCCCTCCTATCACTATGGATAATTTGGAAGACTTTGAGTTTAGTCCTGCAGAATTCTTAGGGTCAGCAGACTCTATTAGTTATATACCAATACTAGGTAAGGAATATCTGGTTAGTTGTGCTAGATGGTTGGGTATTCTGTTCAAAATGACGGATACAAAGAGGAAGTTACTAATAATGGTAAAGAACAGTGTTATGCAAGGTTTGGCTGAGGCTGAAGGGTTACTTGGTGAAAATATTAGTGATAGAGGTAGTGAATTAGGAAATAATGATAGGGTAGTTGCAGATGATAATGGCATTAGTGCTTGTGAAGGTTTTTCGTTATTTGATGATCCTCCTCAGATTGGAGTTATTTATGAAGGTCCGGCCAATTTGCTGCCAAAGGGAAATATATCCACAAACCCTTTCTTGTCTGAAGAGAATTTAGGGGCAGCAGTTCCTACTGTTCCTGTAAATTCTAATTCCAAGGAAATTCAGGAATATGACTTATTTTGTAAAAGGATAGAGTTGTTGAAATTGGAACATGCGGAGAACGAGAGGGTGAGGAGGCATGAGATAGAGATGGCCAACATTAATTTGGAAATGGCTAGGTTACAGAGGGCTCCTAACCAGTTTAGTACCCCATGAGGTAGTCAGCCTGAAAGGTTTAATATTGGGGCTGCATTAAAATTGGTCCCGATTTTTGATGAAAGAAATGTTCCAGAATTCTTCAAGGCCTTTGAGAGGGTGCCTACACAGTTGTCTTGGCCACTAGAGATGTGGACGGTGCTAATCCAGTGTAAATTGGTAGGCAAGGCAATCCGGGTATATAATGCCTTGTAAGAAGGGATAGCCAGGGATTATCACAAGGTAAAAGCACTAATTTTAAAAGTGTATGATTTGGTCCCCGAGGAATACAGGTTAAAGTTTAGAAATTTTAATTAACATCCTTCCTTATCGTATGTAGAATTTGCTAGGTTCAAGGAGTAACAGTTTGACGACTGGTTGAAAAGTCGTCAAGTTGTCACTTTTTCTTCCTTGAGAGAACTCATGCTTTTGGAGGAGTTCAAGAAATCTTGCTCCAAAGAACTAAGAATTTATTTGGAAGAAGTAAAGGTCACTAATTTAGGTATGGCAGCTCAAGTGCCTGACGAATTTGTCTTGACCCATAGAACAGGTTCAGGCAATTTCGTCAGCAAAGATAAAGGTAATAATGTAGTATAGTCAGCGAAATTTCATAAAGGAATTAGAGGTGATAATAATAAGCCCAAGAATTCAGTGGTTCAGAATAATTTCCAAGCTAGTAGGAATGGAAAATTCACGGGTAAACCTGGTACTCGTGTATTTTCCAATGGAGGTAGTTCGGGAAAGAGAAATATTAATGTGAAGACTTGTTTCTGGTGTAAAAAACCTGGTCATTTCCAAGTTCAGTGTCAAGCCAGAACAAATTATCTTCAAAAAAATAATCCTGTGGCTTTAATGCCACGTACATCTCCTGACGTAAAATTACCCATAATTGGTAGTGATAGTGGTGGTAATTGTACGCCCGGAGATGGAAATAATAATCCACAGGAATGACTGAAATATGATAAATACATATGGCCTGGTAAAGTAATATATAATTCTGTCATTATTGATGTTAAGTTTTTGAGAGATACAGGGTCTGTTCGGTCGTTAGTGCTGGAAAGCAGTTTGAAGGGTTTGGTGAAGTATTCAGGGAGCTTTATTGTTCTGGCAGGTTTCCCGAACACAATAGTTTCGGCTCCTTTAGCAGAGGTGATGTTGTCATTTCCTGGGTATTATGGAAAGATTGAGTTGGCCGTTGTCGAGAGTCTTCCTATAGCTGGTATTGATGGCATATTAGGAAATGATATGGTTAATAGTGATGGCCAGGAATTATTTTCAATATTGTCAATCAATAAATGTCCAGTGACGGTTACCACTAGAGCTGCAGACTTATTAAATAATGATGAAGAGTTAAATTTGAGTAGTTTAGAGGTAGACGTAGATGTAGGAAGACCCGGGTCAGTAGTAAGTAGTGTAGTAAGTAGTGATAATGTAATTCCCGATTGGGATCGAGCAGCTTTTATAGAAGCCCAGAAAAGAGTTTAATTTTAATTTGGGTGATACTTCTGACTTGACAAAGCCTCAATTCTGGGTAAAAAGGAGCCTGTTATATAGGGTGAGTCGTCCCCTAGTTGCTTATGATCCCCAAATGTCCTGTATTGAGCAAATAGTGGTGCCTTCTCAATTTCAGAGACAAACATTAAATTTATCTCATGATGATTCATTCTCTGGTCATTTTGGTGTCTGGAAGACGTTCCGTCGGTTGGCTAAATGTTTTTGGTGGCCAGGAATGCAATCGTCAGTAAAAACATATGTGAAAGAATGTTAAGTGTGCCAGGTGGTATGTAAACCTAATCAGACAATTGTAAAAGCACCTTTATATCCTATACCAGCTATTGGCGAGCCATTTAATGAGCTAGTAGTTTATATAGTAGGCCCCCTGCCTAAAACTAAAACAGGTATTATCTATATACTGACTGTGATGGATCGGGCATCGTGATTTCCCGAAGCCATTCCGATGAAGAAAATCACATTTAAGGCTGTATTTGACCAGTTGGTAATTATTCTTTTCGAGGTATGGAATCCCTCGTAAGATACAAACTGATTTTGGAACTAATTTTACTAGCAAGGAATTTCGAAGTAAGTGTGCAGATGTGGCCATTCTGCACACTACTAGTGTTCCTTATCATCCAGAGAGTCAGGGAGTGGTGGAAAGATTCCATCAAACTCTTAAATCAATTTTAAGGAGATTTTGTTATGAGCATGGGGAGGAATGGGATAAGGGTCTTCCTTTTGTTCTCTTTGCTCTTAGAAGTCATCCAAATTCATGCACGGGCGTGGCTCTTTTTGAATTAGTCTTTGGACATAAAATACGGGGCCCTTTAGAAATTCTATATGAAGTTTTGGAATCTGATCAAATAAAGGAGACAAACGTAGGTGAATTTGTTGGTAACCTTAAAGAAAAACTTTCTAGCGCCTGGAAGTTTGCTAGAGAAAATTTAGCTAGCTCTCAGGCTACTATGAAAAGTAATTATGACAAGAAAACTCGAGCACGATCGTTTGAGCCTGGGGAATTAGTTTTGGTGTTGGGTACTGATTCGGATAACTTCCTTGAACCCAGGTATAAGGGGCCTTTGAAGGGGTTGAGGAAGTTATCCGATCTTAATTATGAAATAGAAGGTCCTGGGACCAAACGAAAGTCTCGAATTTTTAACATCAACAGACTGAAACCTTATGTCTCTAGTAGATCTGATCCTTTGGAAACAGGGTATGAATCGGTTTCTTTGGTGGCAGAGGTGCTTCCTGATGGGTCTGAGGAAATAATTAATCAAGTACCTTCAGATGCTCTATCCAAGAATGTACAATGTTTGCATGGGTTATATGAGCATCTGAAGCATCTTGATCTAAATCAAAGAAGGGAAATGGAAGGTTTAATTCATTTTTTTTCAGATTTGGTAGGAGACACTCCTGGATTGACTAGTTTAATTGAACATGATGTGGTAGTAGGAGAAGCTTCACCAATCAAACAAAGCCCTTATAGACTAAATCCCACTAAAATGGATATAGTCAATAAGGAAATAGAATATTATGTTGAAGCATGATTTAATACAACCTTCTGTTAGTCCTTGGAGCTCCCCTTTAGTATTGGTGAAGAAATCCGATGGACAGTATCGGATATGTGTGGACTATCGTAAAGTTAATACGCATACTAAAAATTATTCCTTTCCTCTTCCTAGAATTGACGACTGCATAGACCGCATTGGTTCAGCAAAGTATATCACAACATTAGATTTGCTCAAGGGCTACTGGCGAGTTCCTTTGTCGGATCAAGCAAGAGAGATTTCAGCATTTATCATCCCATTCGGCTTGTATGAATGTAAGGTCATGCCTTTTGGGATGAGGAATGCTGCTTGTACTTTTCAAAGATTAATGAACCGTGTGGTCTGTGGATTAGAAGGTACTGAGATTTACATTGATCTTGTTGTCCCCCGTAATGATTGGAAAATTCATTTACTCAGATTACGTAATGTTTTTGAAGCTCTCCGTGCTGCTGGTTTAGTCATTAACCTCGGTAAATGCGAATTTGGTAAGGCTAAAGTTGTGTATTTGGGTCATGAGGTTGGTCTGGGTCATATAGCCCCAAAACAGGCTAACGTCGAGGTTATAACTAATTTAAAGAGACCGTGCAATGTCCTTGAAGTTTCGTTAGGAACTTTTCTGACATTGCTCGTCCCTTGAATGATCTTTAGCAAAAAAAATAAGAAATTCATTTGGACTAGCGAGTGTGAAGAAGCATTCATTAGAATTAAGACTATTCTCATGACTAAACCTATTTTGATTTCTCCGAATTTTCAAGCTCAATTTATAATTGCTGTTGACACTAGTGATATAGGCATTGGAGGAGTTCTCTTTCAAAAGGGTGTAGACAAGGAGGTGTACCCAATATCCTACTACAGCAAAAAGTTGTTAACAGCAGAGCGTAAGTATTCAACAATTATGAAAGAGGCTCTCGCCCTGATCCGTATCATATCTCATTTTAAACCATACTTAACTAATATTTCTTTTCCGGTGGAGGTATGTACGGATCATAATCCATTAGTGTTTATTGAACGGATGAAAGGTTCTAACCAAAGAATTTTACGTTGGGCCTTGCAACTGCAAGAGCTCAACTTGGTAATTAAACATATTAAAGAATCTGATAATAAGATCCCGGACACCTTGTCTAGGATGGAAAGTGTTTATTTTTGTTGGTCTTTCCCTGCCTCTTTCGCCTTGCTCGTTTCTTTTTTTGTTCATTTAGAGTGAAAGCAAGTGCTAACTTTTTGGTTTGTTCTGACGTTGTTCGGATGTTTGGTTTTTTTTATTTAATTATTTTTTTTTGGCCAGTGTTGTTTTTAGTTTAAGTATTAGCTGTAAGAAGTATTCCGTTCTATATTAGTCCT
>NC_090728.1:16920707-16928207 GCF_036898095.1 Palaemon carinicauda | reverse complement strand
AGTTTATTTTTGAGGGATTTGAGGTCCCAATATATGGGGTTTTTCTTCTGTATCTGCTTAGGAGAAGACCACAGGTAAATTTGGTGGGTGTGTTCTGCTCACGCTTAACATCTAGAATCAGCAAATCAGTATCCTCTCCAACTATCATAGTGGTGTATTTGGATGCATCCTGCTAATATCTTGATGCTCAAACAGAGCCGGGGGAAAAGTGCAGAGTTCATATGTTAGAGTATTTCCCAGATAACCACTATTACCACCAGCAATTACCATCCTTTGAAACGTTATCAAAGGATCGATGCTTATATAGTCTCAGAACCTAGTTATTCAGAAACCTCTAATCTACAATCAGAGGTGTGGGTTGAATATCTAACCCTGGTCGATAAGGTTGCCAAGTGAACACGTTGCCACTGAGCTACAAAGACACATGTATGGAGATGTGTTCTAACCGTCCTGTAGTCATTTAACAGACACTTTCTTGGTCCTGGTCTTCACTGTCTTTTCTTTTAAACGAATATTCAGTCACTAGTTTATTTCAGAAATTTTTCTACCGACTTCTTGGCATTTATCTATGTTAACAAGTGGATTAGCTTCTGCACCATTAGCCATTAGCTATAATACGCAGAGCTTGTTTCTACACAAATGGTGTTTATTCCTTGAAAAGGTCTATAAGTTTGTTGATATCCATGTGGTCTCACTCTACACGTGATACTCTTCCGTATGCTGTTCACTTGTCTCGAGCCCTACTCCTGTATATTCTTGAATAGCTAGATTTATTTCAGTAAGAACTGGTTGGCTTAGACACCAAATGACTCCTTGGGCCTCTTCCATACCTCATCCTCTCGTCATACCTGCATTTGATTTCATTGCTCTCATAAGGCACAGTTCAACTATTAGATCTCTGCTTAATCCTGACCACACTCAAGCTGCCCTTCTGACTGTGTAAAGACCGGAGAGAAATACCTTTTGATGAATCTCCGGCTGGGTAATAGTTGAATCTAACATTCTGTTGCTATAGTTATTCAATGACGAGGTGTACTAACAGTGGCCAGTCCCTCCAAAGTATGGAAACATCTCGATCTGACTTTTGATTACAAGTTTCCAGTCACCAATTCGCTCTGACTAAATAAAGGATCGGATGATTTGAGTTAATTTTAGATATTGAAACCAAAATCTGACTTTTTTTGCATCCTTAAGTTTGTTCATCAACTCATCAACTTTATTATTGATCCATTTCATAGAATGAAGATTTTACTTCTTTCCATGAAGTATCTTCAGTCAGAACTTCATGGTACATTTTCCGTTCATTAATAACATCAGAGGTCTTGCTATCTATGTTATGAGTCCTCCCTGGTATTTCTGCAGATGTTTGAGTAGTGTCACAGATTTTAGAGACTGAGGCAGTAGATAATGCTTTGTTGGGATTTTCATCAAATAAGTGTTGTTCAGTTTCTTTATTTAGGGAAAAAGGGGTTTCCTTTGGGATTTCCTCCTAATGATTTCTAGTAGTTTCTGATAATTTCTGGGGTTCTTCATTAATGGGTGGCTAGTTTCCTTTGTGATATCTTCATCATCATTTCGAGTAGTTTCTGATTCCAGCTGTGTAGTTGTAGCATTAGTATCTTCAACAGGTAAGTACAGAGGTACTGACAAACGGCTTGAATGCGAAGCTCTGACTTTATCACCCTGGAAGGAGGGAGGTTCATCTGACAATTCAGGGATCGAAACTGAAAAAGCTTCTGATAAAGACCATGAAAGCCTCCCATGGATACAATGTTGTTATAAAAGGACTGTCAGAACTTTACTCAAGGATGATTTGCAAGATTTTTGTCCACGAAGTCTGATCAAAGGTAATAAGAACAGTGCCATATCTCTTTGCATGGTCTGCTACATAATGAAGGGTTAAATGAATACAGTCTCTGTTTAAAAAATCCACGTTAATCAGCAACATGAATTGAATAGAAAAAAAATAGAAGGGTCAGGGCCACCTTTGTGGATTGGATTATTTGCATTGTACCACTCCATGAAGGACAATCTTTGCAAAGATGCAGCAAAATGTCATGAAGCTGTTGCGCAGCTATGTGACGGCCGAGAGAGGGTTGTGAACTCAAAGGCAGGAAGCAATACACTGAGTTGTTTATTAAGGAACACTCTCCTTTATATACAAAACCTCAAGGCAACAGGACATAACATGTTCGAGAGACAGACAATATTACAGAGCAAAACCGGAGACATGATCATTCAGGTTCTTTTTAGTGCGAGGGAGGAGCGCAGATACAAGCATAATATATACAAAATAATTATGTACAATTGTGTGACACACGGTTGGTACATGGCTCCCCCCCCTAAAAATGACATACTGTACATGTTAAATAGGGCGCCCTGATCTAGAGAGGCAAACTGTAGGCGGGTCATCTGGCAGAAGGTAAGCAGGTTTTAGACGATCAATGGAGACCCAGTCTTCTTTGCCCCGAATGTTTAGTAGGAATACTTTCGGACTGCATCGGATCACAAGGAAAGGGCCCGTGTAAGGGGGCGTTAGTGGTGGCTTGCTAGTGTCGTTGCGCAGGAAGACGTGCATTGCAGAGTGCAAGTCCGTTGGTGTGTGATGCTTTGCTTGGGGCTTGTAAGTCTGGCGGCACGGAGTAAATTTTCCCACGACGTGACGTATGTGCTGGAGATCGTCGGAGGAGGTTGTACAAGGAAAAAATTCGGCAGGGATGACCAACGGGTCGCCATACACCATTTCAGCTGCCGAGACGTCGAGGGCGTCTTTAGGAGTGGTCCTTAGTCCCAGGAGGACCCAGGGAAGCTGAGTAAACCAGTTGCAATCCTTGCAGCGGGACATCAAAGCTACTTTGAGGGCGCCATGAAAATTTTCAACTATTCCATTGGCAGCGGGGTTGTAGGCCATTGTCTGATGTAGGGTGATGCCCAGGAGATTCGCTAATGACGTCCACAATTGAGAGGTGAAAGTGGTTCCCCTGTCAGAAGTAATATGCTCAGGGATACCGAATCTTGAAATCCATCCAGAGAGTAAGGCAGATGTACATGAGGCGGACGTTGCAGTTTCCATGGGAATAGCTTCAGACCAACGAGGGGAGCGGTCGATGACGGTAAACAGGTAACGATGTCCTTGTGATGTGGGTAGGGGGCCTACAACGTCGACATGAATGTGTGCGAAACGACGCTGAGGTTGAGGAAAGGTGCCCACTCCTGAATCCGTGTGTCGATGTACTTTGGAAGTTTGGCAAGAAGTACAGGCTGGGACCCAATCCTTAGAAATGCCGTGCCAAATGAACTTTGCCTTCAGCAGCTGTGCAGTAGAACGGCACGAGGGATGTGAAAGGCCGTGAATGTAATCAAACACCTGTCGGCGCATGGGAGCAGGAATCCAAGGTCGCGGTCTACCAGTACTGACGTCACAGAGGAGGGTGGTGTTGGAGTCTTTGAGGGGAAAGTCTTCCCAACGGAGGGACGTGCTGGATGTCCTACAAGCTTGATACTCTGGATCCTGTCGTTGGGCTTCAGCCAGGGCGTTGTAATCCAATCCCAGTTGAACGGCAGCCAACGTGTTTCTTGACAGGGCATCGGCAACGGGATTAATTTTCCCAGGGACGTATTGGAGGGTGCAATTGTATTCAGCCACGGCGGAGAGATGTCGGTGTTGACGGGCGGACCAGGCGTCAGACTGTCGAGTGAAGGCGTGCACCAGAGGCATGTGGTCTGTGCAAATGACGAAGGGCGTACCTTCTAAGAAATGGCGAAAGTGACGGACAGCCAAGTGCACCGCCAGCAATTCTCGATCGACGGTAGACTAACCCGATTCTGCCTTGGACAGTTTTCTGCTGAAGAAGGCCAATGGGCGGGGCGAGCCTTTGACCACCTGCTCGAGTACTGCACCAATAGCGACATCACTGGCATCGGTGGAGAAAAGGAGAGGGGCGTGTGGGACAGGAAAAGTGAGAGCCACAGCAGTTGATAGGGCCTTCTTTGCATTGCAGAAGGCTGCTTCTTGAAGGGGACCCCACTTCAGGTCCTTTGGCTTGCCCTTGAGGGAGGCGTAGAGGGGAGCAAGAGTGGCGGCAATGGCTGGCAGAAAACGGTGATAATAGTTGATCATGCCCAAGAATTCCTGTAGAGCTTTGACGGTCGAGGGCGCGGGGAAGTTCTGAACGGCTGCTACCTTCTCAGGGAGGGGATGGACTGCTTCAGGAGTGATACGGTGCCCTAAGAACGACACTTCGTTGGCGCCAAAGGTACACTTGTCATACCGGACTACAAGGCCGTTTTGTTGCAGGCGGTCGAGCACGATGCGCAGGTGACGGAGGTGTTCCTCTTTTGAGGAGGAGAACACAAGTATGTCGTCCACATAACATACACAGAAAGGGAGGTCCCCTAAGATGCCATCCATGAGACGTTGAAACGTTGCCCCAGCATTATGAAGGCCAAAACAGGAGTAATTGAAGGTGTATGTACCAAACGGTGTGGTGATGGCGGTCTTGGGGATGTCTTCTGGGTTCATAGGCACCTGATAATACCCCTTCAGGAGGTCGACCGTAGAGAAAACCTTCGCTTTGTGCAGGTAGGAGGTCACGTCGGCAATGTTTGGGAGGGGGTAGTGATCCGGTTCTGTTTGCATGTTCAGGCGCCTGTAATCCCCGCACGGACGGAGGGAGCTGTCTTTCTTCAGAACGATGTGTAAGGGTGACGACCATGGGCTGGAGGCCTTTTGGCAAAGGCCCATTACGTCTGTTTGGCGGCTGCCAATCGTTCCAGTGCCAGACGTCTGAATTTTGCGAAGACTGGGGGTCCCGTCGTCTTGATATGGTGATAAATACCGTGCTTGGCAGGAACCGTGGGCGTTTGGCGAAGTTCTGGACAGAAAACTTCCGGGTACGACGTGAGGAGGCGGGTGTAGGCATCCGTGGGTGCGCTGATGTGGAGAGCGAGGTTAGAAGGGCGCGGGTTGAAGAGGTGTCGACAAGTACGAGTCTGCGCTGACCAATCGTCGGTGGGCGACATCGACCAGAAGGTGGAAATGAGAGAGGAAATCCGTACCGAGGATTGGCATTGTGACGTCAGCAACGAGAAACTTCCAATTGAATTTACCATTTCCGAACGATAATGTGAGGTTCTAGTAACGGTAGGTGGGTATCGCAGATCCGTTGGCAGCTACCAAGCGGACGTCGGCAGATGTAGACAGACTACGTTGTGCCTTGAAAAGTTTCCTTGGCAAAAGAGAACGACAAGCACCCGTGTCTATCAAAAATCGCACGCCCGTTCCTGCATCCTGTAAAAAGAAAAGATTAGAAACATGGGAGGCCACCGCCACAAGCGATAGCCTACTTACACGTTTTTTGGCCACTGACAATCCTTGGCACATTTCTTCGCGGTTGCCCCGAATCTAAAGTGGTAGTAGCAAAACTGCGGCGGATGGGAGGTAGTAAGTGGCTGTAGAAGTCGTTCATTGGGGCGCGAGCGATTGGTGGGTGGTAGGCGGCTTTGTCGCCGCTTCGGCACGTCACGTGGTAGGCGTGTAGGTCCTACCGCATTCATGTCAGTTTCGGTTGACGTTGAATAGGCATCCTCGTCGTCAGGAGTGGAGGCTTTGATGGAGGTCTTGAAGTGGCTGTCCATAAGGGCGTTGGCTTTGGTCATCAAGTCCTTTATGGGTAAACTATCGACATCGGGTATGGCAGTGCGTACAGGTTCGGGTAAACGGCGTATCCAAAGGGTACGAAGTAGGTTCACCTCACGAGGAGAGCCGTCTGCGGCAGGTTGAATGCGAGCGATACTGGTCATTTTCCTGAGGGTAAGCGAAGCCCTTTGGTCCCCCAACGGTTTTTGCGAGAGCTGAAAAAGCTTTGCTATACGGGCGGCTGGCGACGGCGAGTACTGCTGCAGAAGGTATGTTTGTTCACAAAGCCAGTCTGATATTTCTGGGAAGGTGTCCTCTGGTATCGCCGCGAGAACATAATCAGCTTTGGTGGTTGAGCGAGTCACGTCCCTGATATGAAACTGGACTTTTGCGTGCTGAAACCAAGCAAACGCCTCTCCGCTGGCAAACGATGAAAGTTTGAATGGAGCGGCCGCAGCACCAACTGTCGTAGAGTCCGCCATAGTACCAACGATGAAGGAGCGAGGGGGTGAGTGTGGAAGGCGGTGGGAGCTAGTCGACTTCCGGGGTCACCAATGTGACGGCCGAGAGAGGGTTGTGAACTCAAAGGCAGGATGCAATCAACTGAGTTGTTTATTAAGAAACACTCTCCTTTATATACAAAACCTCAAGGCAACAGGACATAACATATTCGAGAGACAGACAATATTACAGAGCAAAACCGGAGACTTGATCATTCAGGTTCTTTTTAGTGCGAGAGAGGAGCGCAGATACAAGCATGATATATACAAAATAATTATGTACAATTGTGTGACACACGGTTGGTAGAGCTATAACATCAGAGGTGTCATACTCAAAATCAGGTATAGGTTTCGAAGTCAGCTCACGGAAACCTGCTGTAGGAGAAGGTAAGTGCTTAATTTTCCCTCTTTCAGCCTTAGCCACGCCAACAGCAGATAATTTGATTCCTGGTATTTTAGTAATGAATTTTCTACTTCGAGTGACTCAGTTTATGACCCCCGTAACATTTAAAGTGTTAAATCCATCCAATGTACACACACAGATAAATAAATAAATACGCAAACGAATTAATAGATAGATATAAGTAATGAATATATATATATATATATATATATATATATATATATATATATGTATATATATATATGTATATATGAATATATATGTATATGTATATATATATATATATATATATATATATATATATATATATATATATGTATATATGAATATATATATATACATATATATATATATATATATATATGAATATATATATATATATATATATATGTATATGTATATATATATATATATATATATATATATATATATATATATATATTTATATATATATATATATGTGTGTGTATATATATATATATATATGTGTGTGTGTATATATATATATATATATATACACATGTTACAGGCAAACTGTGAAATCAAATCTTTCGCCAAATCCCTGAAGATTTTAGGCATTTCGCGAAATGACGGATTCACTAAGGGATTTCGCAAAATAACTATAATTTCCAGGCATTAGGTAAAATGGCTGAAATTTAGTAGTTCTTATTACAAACTTTGCCTGATAGAATTCAGGCAAACTGTGTAAATCTGGTATTTGTTTGCAAACAGCACTTTTATGTGTTTGTTAAATATATATTATGTAGAAACGGACCATTATTCACCGAATGTTGGTTTTTAATCTTTATATAACTTTTATCTATTGCTATATATAAGTTAAACATTTCCATATAATTTCCACTCAATTATTTTCATATAATTTATAGCCAGAGTTGTTTCAGGCACAAGTGTTCCATTTAAATTTAACTATCCTTTTGTTTGCCATGTCATCTTTCTTT
>NC_090728.1:16890707-16908207 GCF_036898095.1 Palaemon carinicauda | reverse complement strand
ATATATATATATATATATATATATATTTGTATATATATATATATATATATATGTGTGTGTGTGTGTGTGTGTCTGTGTATACCGTCTATCAACCACAATAGCATTTAATACTGAATTCTATCCTAGAAATTATATCCACTGGCATTTATTTATGGTTAAAGCCTCTGGCTGGGCAGACATTCGAAACACTGCTTATTCAGCCGAAACCATGCCTGCGAAAACTCTACCAATTTAGCTATCAAGAGATATATTAGAATATGACAAGTTCCGTACATATTCCTGTCTAATTCAAGAATCTGTTCACGTACTTTAAATAAACCCATCTCCAACATGATAGCCGAATTGTGAGTTTGTAGCACGTGGTTAGTATGATGAATATATATATATATATATATATATATATATCAGTAACGTTCATAATTTCAATCAATATAAAACTTACATATCTCTTGACAGCTCAGTTAGTAGTCTTCGCAGGCATGGTTTTGGCTGAAAAGGCAGGGTTTCGAATGTCTGCCCAGCCAGAGGCTATTACCATAAATGAACACCAGTGGATATATATTCCAAAGGGAATTCGTTATCAAATGCCATTCTGATTGATATTCATATTGATTGAAATCACGATTGATGGCAATGGATATATATATATATATATATATATATATATATATATATATATATATATATATATATATATATATATATATATATATATATCTTTTTTTGGGTGAGATTGTCATGTCGTCCTGATGGAAGTTCCTTAAAGTAGCTTCCTAAGGGATACATGTTACTACAGTGAGATTCCAAGAGAATTAAACCTTTAGTTATCCAGAATTCTAACTCCTGGCGTGAATATCCTTAAATTTCTCTATTGGATATCGCATAATATCAGAGGATGTATTCTTGGCACGCCACATAGCAATCTGCACCCCTAATAGCATTTACGCTTCGAGGGGGGTGTGGCAGAATAGAAGGGGAGCCGTATCAAGGTTATTCCCGTTCTCGTACTACTATTGAGTATGACAACAGCGTCATCTCTAAGATGGCGGACATTCCTTGTACCATTGAGCATGGTGTTACAGATACAGTACTTCGAGAGGGATACTGTGAAGATCTTTTTCTTTTTAGAAAAGATGGGTGGGTCCATCAGGACGACATGGCCATCTCACCCAAAAATAGATTTTTCTCTTCGCTTCAAAATCCGTTTTTTGGGCTCAAGCCATGTCGTCCTTAAGGAAGCATACCAGAGTATTAGTGTATATTTGGATTTTCATCAGTGCCTTAACCTTGGAACAACATTTCTATGGTCATATGGACCAATCGAGACAAATGACTTCACCGTTATTCGTCATCATCACTAATCATAAACGATGTTAGTGCTTCCTGCCCTACAGGGAAGAGTCACTCTAGAGTCTAGACAGTAGAAAAAGGATCACAAGGTTAACATATATTGAATGAACAAACATAAGTATAGACTGAATATACAAACAGTCTCATAATTTGTATATATTGCCGAATCAATATCAGTGTCTCTTATATCTATTGTTTGTGAGCATACAACTATATGAAGAATACTTACTTTAGTAAGTCAAAGAATTCTGGCAGTTTATACATGCAATTGTCGGGTGAATTCAGACGTAATATATTCTAATAGATATTTGTTCCTAATAAATGACTAAATGAGTTAAGTAGTAAAACGAATGTAGCTTGACAATGGAATTATACACATAATGAATACAGAGACTATATTTCTTTCTTGAAAGGGAAAGGAATGATAAGTGCCACACTCAGATTGAAGAAAAATTTTTACAATAAAAGTTCTCTTCATGATCTCTGTACCAGTTACATTCTATCGACACTGTGTACTACGTACACACAGCAATAGTGCTATCTGTATAATTCCACACCTGGGATTTTGAACAGAATTAGTGTCACCATGGTAACACTCATTTAAAGGAGGTCATCATAAAAGTGATGACCTCTTCCCACTTTAATTGACAGTCCCAGTCAATTAGCTGTTCTTCGCAGAATTAAACGGCGGGTTTTAAAACACTACTTGTCGCCACCACATAATTCTTCAGTTCATGGACCTGCTTAGCATAGTGTTTGTAGAACACTCTGGATGATTTCCATCAAGTATATGAGCGAAGTCGCTCGAAGTCCATATGCTGAAAAAAGTTCAGCGATGAAGCAATTTTTTTTGGATCAGGACCTGCGGGAGTACTGTCAGGATCCGCTCTACGAATAAAGTAGGTGAGCTTCGCCCTCAGTTGTTTCAGGGATAAGTTTGATCCAAAGGTTTCTCATTTAAAGAGCTGTCCACCCCTGAAGTCTGAAGTTCTACGAGGATAGACCTTTAGACACTCTACAGGACATAGAGAGACATCTTCCTTCAGAGGGCAGATTCTCCAGGGACCCCAACACTTAGTCTGTAGCTCGTTCTTAGCAAGAAAGGTTGGATCAGGGAAAACATTCAATTTTCCCGCTTCTGTGAACTGAATGTGGCCCTCATCTCTAGATAGGGCCACTATTTCACTAACTCTAGCCCCGGAGGCTATAGCGAACAGAAAGATAACCTTTTGGGTTAGATCCTTAAGGGAACAATCTTCATGTTCACCGATGAGGCATAGTGTAGGACCTTGTTCAAAGACCAAGAGATGGGCTTTTGTGGTGCTGCAGGCCTAAGCCTTGGACATGCCTTTGGAATCTTATTAAAGATTTCTTTCGCCAGGTCCACTTGAAAGGCATATAGAAGAGGTCTAGTCAAGGCTGACTTGCACGTAGTTATCGTGTTGGCCGCTAGACCTTGATTATGAAGGTGGACAAAGAAGGACAGACAGAAGTTCATTAAAATTTCTTTCAGTCCTTTTGCTTTCACGAATGCAATCCACTTTTTCCAAGAGACGACTCATATTGTCTTCTAGTTGACTTAGACTTGTATTGTTCTAAGAATTCTATATTGCCTTCTGAGATCCCGAATCTTTTTGTAACCGCTAGGGCAAGAAAATCATGAAAGAAGGGTTTGGGTTCTCTGTGATAAAACGAAGGCAATTAATTTCCAAACCTTCTGAAATAGACCTAGTTTCAGAGCTAGGGCCAGCCTCAGCTTCAGTTCCTTCATTCTTGAGGACAGATTGCTCCTGGGCTACTTGGGACCCAATATAGCTACTCCCCCTTTGAAGTATCTGAGCCTGTTGAGGACCTTCAGCAGGTGATTGGATGGGGTGAACGGGAATACCTGAGTCCATCCCTTCCATACTAGAATCATGCTGTCTATAAACTCCAGTAGAGGATCCTCGTATGGTGTTACATATCAATGTAGTTTCTTGAAAACGCTCGTGATAAAGAGGTCGATATGCAGTTCCGGGACTTGTTCCCATCTGGGAGGGAATAGGTCTGCGTCCATGGACCATTCCAACTCTATCGGCTTGAACCGAAGTAGAGTATCCACTGTCACATTGTGGATCAATTGTATATGAACTGCTGACAGGTGCCATCCCGACTTCACCTAGACTGTATGAGGCGTTCCTTAGCATTGTCGATTGCGACGTCTCATTATCGCTTCGGTGTCCCAGATCAGTCGTAGGAAGTCTGATCTGTATGGAGAGAGCATCCCCACTCATGAGAGGACCACCATTGTCTTGGGACTTTCGGGCTTTGACTTTTGTTAGAGAAGCAATTAAAGAGGAACCGATTTCGGCCTTTTTAGATCTCTTCAAGCGTATGATGCGTATTTTCTCCAGGCTCTGGACGCATATTTCCGCTGTGCTCTTAGCACTAGATCTGTCACTATTGCAAACTGGGGAAAGTTCAGAGCTTCGCCCTTTTAGCGTCTTGGAAATCTGACTGATTATCTGAGTCTCTTGACCGACCTTGGATCTCCTTTTATATTCCCAAGGGAAAGGAGAGTTGAAGTGACTACAGGCTTCAATGGTTTTTCAGCCATTGAAACCTTTGAGCTGGAGAGAATCGAGACTTATGGAAGCTTTTCTTGTATCCGAGATGTCCCGGGAACCGGGTCATTTACTTGGATGCACATAGACCAGTCCCTTCAGGTGCTGCCCACCCCAGCCTCTTGTCCAGGTACACTGTTGCCTGAACCATTTTTAGGATTGGTTTTTACGTGACTAAATCTGTCAATCCTATGAAGATATTTAGGACTGTGTCTAGTCCGACAAGTATCTTCCTATGATGTATGTTACTATTTGTAACTTGAATCCTAGATATGAGGGGAGGGGGTGATTGACTGGAAGCTGCCAAAGGACACCTTTCAGATCTGACAAGACTACGAACACCCCTTTTTGAAACAAGGTCCATATGTTCAGAAGGATTAACATTCTGAACTTGCTGTTTTATTTGAACTTGTTGAGTGGCAACAAGTTCAGAATGACTCCGAGATTTCTTGAGTCTTTCTCGTGAACACAAAACAGCCTTCCCTGGAACTCAATGGACTATAGTTTCCTTACCACCTGTATGCTCTAGAGCTCTCAGGTATACTCCTCCAGGAGGATTTTGGATTGTAGGAGAAGGTAAGGAAATGATGGTGGAGATATTTCTGTTTCCCATCATAGTCCCATCTTGATTAGGCCTTGGACCCAAGAATCGAAGGTCCGACGATCCTGAAGGAAAGATCGAAGGTCCGACGATTCTGAAGGAACCTCCCTCCTACCAGAAGCATTTTCCTGCTTCTAACAATCAGTAGGTTTAAACTTTTGACCACCTGCCTTTGTCACCGTGGTCACTGGAACTGTGGGATGTTGTTGAACCGCCCAGATATTTCCAGCCTTTCCCGTCTTCTTTTTAGGTTGGGGACCCACAACCATGGAAGATTTTCTCTTTGAAAGGGTGCCCCACTTTTGGAAAAGACTTATGTTCTCCATGGTAGCGCTCTTAATCACTTTCGTAACTACCTCATCTGGGAAGAGGTCTTTACCCCAGATTTTGGAAGATATTAGCTTCCTTGTTTCTTGTTTCACTGTTGCAGCAGCAAACACAAACTCTCTACATGCTCTCCTAGCCTTCAAAAAGGCATAAAGGTCCTTTACTAAGGCAGCCATACGCATTTTAGCTAGAACCATTAGCATGTCTGGGGTATTTTGATAGGTTGAACACAACTCTATGTAGTTTTGTAGAGAAGCGGAGGCTGCAAGTCTCTCCTTTGTCTCTTGTTCATAATACAAGAGAAACTCAAATAGTTTAGGGAGATATTTGTTAAACTGTTGACTGGTGATATCTGCATCTAATCTTCCTACTAAGAAAGTTGAATTGACTTCCTTCCAGTCCTTCTCCTGTCTGGGAAATGCTGGTGACAGAGGCTTGTACTCCTCGAGTGTAGGACATGGCCTACCCACCTCCACTGCCTTGGCAACAGATTTAAATGCCTTCCCCATAAAGGGGAATGAGATTGAAGCAGGAGCAAGAAAAGAAGGGTGCCTGTTATCCGATGAGAATACCTTTGACTCTGAGTAACCCACCTTTTTCAGGCTACTTGACAGGATAGCCTGTGCCTTATCATGGTCGAGAATCATGACCTTCGATTCTAGTCCTTTTCTTGACTTTGGTTCATACCTCGGTTGAACAAAACAATTAGGGAAAGCAAAAAAGCTTGGCCAAAATTGAATTATGTCAAAAGGAACAGCACCCATCTTCTCCGAGAGGTAGAATTTGCCATCTAAAATCGGCATCAGCTCCGCAAACCTCCAGGGATTGGTTTTGGAGCATGTCGGTAGGTCTTGATCCATGGGTCGTTAGAATGACCCTTGGGAAGCGACAGGAGAAGCTTTGTGAGGTTTTATCTTGCTTTTCGTTTTATTTACGAAAGCTCTCTATTATATTATTCACTTGGGCACATAATAATAGAGGGGTAGAAGACGAATATGTCGACGTCAATGGCTCTAGAGCCGGCATAGGCGGAGGCAATTCCGACACGACATTTTCCCCTTCTACCCGCGGGCACTTCCTGCCCTCCTTCCCAAAGGCTATCTGGCCGTCGGGGGATGTAATTGGTGCCTAAGTCACCACTATGTCCTTACTTGCCTTCGGAAATAGTAGCTTACGTATCCTATCATTAGGTAGGTAAGGTCCCGGAGAGATTTTCTGGAAGCCTCTCACCCAATTGCCTAATTTGTATTGAGCTGTATCCCTAGTCTCTATAGACTTGGGATTCTAGAAACCTTCGGACATTAATATCCAATATATATTGCAAACCTGCGGGTTCCAATAATGTAGGGATTCGGAAATAATATTACAGAGGGCATGAAACCTGCAAGTATTATGACCGTAAAAATACTTACTCTTGGCCTTGCAGAGGACTGAAGCATAAGTCATCTGGTGTTCCTCCCGTAAAGAAAGGAAATCAGAATGAGTATATAATGTATTATCTCACTGATAATCAACATGCAAAAGTCATCTTTTAACAGAATAGCTTAGGATAGTAAGCTATAAAGGGATAGTCGGAGACACATACTTGTGTACCCCCCGCAAGCAATTGCTGTTACCTCCCCTCAGTATTAACTATAAGGAGATTCCTGCATCAAGGAACTCCTACTAAAAGGGCTCTTACCCCTAGGGGTAGAGAAGTACAAATTCACTGTCCCTTTTTATTCCTAACACTGTGGGGTCAGGATGACTGATTCTCAATCAGAATATTGAAGAAATACTATTCTTTCAATATAGGAGCGGTACCAGCAGAAGCTCGCACAAGGGTACCCAAGTTATGTTAGAAATAACTGCTGTATAATCGTACTGTAGTTTTCTATTTGCAGTATATATATATATATATATATATATATATATATATATATATATATATATATATATATATATATATATATATATATATATATATATATATATATATATATATATATATTGCAAATTACTGGCTACTGTACAATTATATATTGTAGTTCAGCCAGTAAGCTGCTTTTGTAGCAAGCATTTGATAGCGCGGTCCAGCTAGCATGACGCCAACTGGACTAGGGAAAAATAAAGACATATGTTTGTGTATCCAACCCAACCTATTTGCCGTGGCCTTTCTTACAATATTAAATCATAGTTTCCTGAACAGGGAGACTCAAGGATAAAGGCTCTACCCTTTAAGGGTTAGGAGTGTAACACCCCGGCCTTGAAAATATTTAACATTGTAGGGTAATCCAAAAACTTATTTCTAATCAGAATATTGGAGAAATTATATTCATTCAATATGGGATTGGGCTCAGCAAATACCTGTGCAGGGTTACCCAAGATATATTAGAAATAACTACTAATAAAATATATATTATAGTTTTCTATCTGCAATATATTCTATACTGCCTATATACCGGCTACCTGTATAGCATATACTGTAGTTCAGCCGGCATGTCACCAGCATAGCTAGATCTTGCTGGCATATCCATCCTGCTAGCTAAAGGAGAGAGAGATAGCATGGAGTAAAGGCTACTCCTTACTCTGTATGTATACAGTAATTAAGGATGTAAAAGTCTAATTTTACAGCCTTTCTCCAAGAAGAAGGTCCAAATGGAAGGGGAGAACTGAAGAACCTTGGGGACAGAAGAGACTTCCCACTCACAGCCATCAGGGCTGCAGGCTGCAGCCAGCCACTGGCAGTCACCAGCCAACGACAGAGACCATAGTTGCCGACAGATGAAGTGGCTACTGGCAGTATGCATTGACGCTGGCAGCCGTCATAGTCGCCGGCAGTGGAAAGACACATGGTCACCGACATTCAACATGGCCGCCGGCAGTTGTCATGGCTGCCTGCACCTAACATAGCTACCAGCTGCTGGACAACGGCCGTAGAGAGGGAGTCTGGCCGGCTCCAGCAACCCACCGGCAATGGTAAGGTTGGAGGACGCCGGCCCAGTGAAAGACAATGGCTCGGCCATTATGAAGTGGACAGAGGGGGAGGGAACAGGGTCCTGTATAAGGTGTGGAAGGAGCTGGCAAAGATGTCAGTCCTACCACACCTTAAAGAAACTCTGTTTCAGTATCGGCGGTATCCTAGGTGACAGGAGAGACTCAGTTCTCCAACCTAAAGATTGCCAATACAGTTAAGGGGACGTCGGCATTGCCGCCTCCTCTCAACAAGGGAGAAACAGTGTTCCATTGCCGCTACCATCCTAGGCAAAAGAAGAATACTAATCTTCAGCCTAGGGGGCTGCGAGCACAGGACTAGTCTTCTAGACCGCAAGGAGAAGATGGTATCCTACCACCACTTCAAGCGCGGCTAGGGAGGGCTAGCCTCCAATGTCGGCAGCCTAACTGGCAGGGGAATGATGGTATCCTACAACCCATTCACCCTGCAGTCAGGTCGCTGACACAAGACTAAATACTCTGAGATTCTAACTGAATCACAAAACCTGCTGGTATACCAGAACCTGTGGTTAAGGGAAGAGACAGAAAAACCCTAGGCAAGTCATGCCTGAATAAAATTCATGGCACGACCCATTAGGGTTGTAGCCTGTAGCTACGCTCAGAGGGAAGGAGAGATTACCCTTAAATCTCCATGGAGACGTGTAATGTTTCATATAATTCTAGGAGATATCTATCTCCACTTGAATTGAAAAACAATACACGAAGGTAACCGGGGAAATGTCTGAACGTAAAATAAAACGCCTAGGTTAGGTTACCTAGGCGAGTCGAGATCTCGGGTACCTAACTCACCGAAACTCTAACTATACGATCGACATGTAAATGGAAATTAGGCACAATATAGATTTCTTTACAAGTATAAATGGAAATTACAGATTAAAGTAAATTCATTTTAATTTGATTATAAGTTGTTAATACTTTTCCAACCTTTTGATCTTGTTTTAGTTTTTAGTTTATTAATAAGCCAGCGTCATTCTTAGTTTGATGAACTCTGTAGAGAGTCATAAGACTTCTCAGTTTTGTTTTTGTTTACCACTTTCTCCCCCGGTATTAGTGAACTACTGAAGTGCCTTATTAACGATCGCTGTTTTTCTCTCCTATGAGCTGTGTTGACTCGAGTGAAAGGCTTGATCGAATGGTGGTGATAAGTGACAGAGTTAGTTCGAGTTCCTACTCACAGTCTGACGCTTTGCCACTTCATCTTGATGACCTTTGGAGTTTTTGAAGCACTTCCTTCGCTACTTTGTGTGTGGTCGCTGGTGTTTGTCACCCGCGGCATTCATCAGCCACGTCCCTTCCCTTGTTCGTCGGAGGATTTGCGAACGAGTTGGCCCGTTTCTACTGAGAACGGTGCGGTTTGCGACGTGCGAGATCCGTTGAAGTCCCGGATTCTCGGAGGCTACCACCCTTGGCGTTCCTGTGGCATTTTGGATTGCCTTCGGGCATTGCAGCTTGATCTAGTTGACCTGCTCATCAGCGTCAGTGAGTTCTTGGAACTCGTGGAGATACGTAGGGCGGCATACTACAGGTATGAGATATTTTTATTATTATTTACGACGATCGTGGATCGCCGAGTACCTGTAGGTGTGCACGCCCTTGTTTGCAGTACGGTCTTCTGGACCTTGGATGGCCTGATGGGATAATCTACCGAGCTGTTTGTGATAGTTCCCTTTGTATAATTTGTAAGATAATTATTTTCATAATTCATTGTTTATTAAGTTAAGTTTAACGTTTAAGTTAGTTTGTTTGTGCTAGGTAGGAGTAATATTAAGTTTCCCACTTATGTTCTCTTTCTTCCTTCTACCTATCTTAGTTTGTTAGGTTAGTTTTCTGGCCAGTGATTTTGAAAGGTAGCTGCCTGAAATGTTGTATTTACAATCTTCCTATTTCTTAGCCTAGGGATTAACTTAGTTGTAGGTGATCTTTTAAAGATCTTAAGGTTGGTTTTCCCTCAATTTGTATATTCATTTATTTTGCTTATTATTGTTACCAACCCATTATTTTTTTTTTTTTTTTTTTTGTAAAAAAATATTGTAACTTTTGTTGAGGTGTTTGTTCTTTTGTTCCCAAATTGCTGTGTTACATTTTTACTGACCGCAAATTTCTGAATAGAAAGAACCCTTGAAATTACGGCCGTAAATACGGTCGTAACATATATATATATATATATATATTGCAAATTACTGGCTACTGTACAATTATATATTGTAGTTCAGCCAGTATGCTGCTTTTGTAGCAAGCATTTGATAGCGCGGTCCAGCTAGCATGACGCCAACTGGACTAGGGAAAAATAAAGACATATGTTTGTGTATCCAACCCAACCTATTTGCCGTGGCCTTTCTTACAATATTAAATCATAGTTTCCTGAACAGGGAGACTCAAGGATAAAGGCTCTACCCTTTAAGGGTTAGGAGTGTAACACCCCGGCCTTGAAAATATTTAACATTGTAGGGTAATCCAAAAACTTATTTCTAATCAGAATATTGGAGAAATTATATTCATTCAATATGGGATTGGGCTCAGCAAATACCTGTGCAGGGTTACCCAAGATATATTAGAAATAACTACTAATAAAATATATATTATATTTTTCTATCTGCAATATATTTTATACTGCCTATATACCGGCTACCTGTATAGCATATACTGTAGTTCAGCCGGCATGTCACCAGCATAGCTAGATCTTGCTGGCATATCCATCATGATAGCTAAAGGAGAGAGAGATAGCATGGAGTAAAGGCTACTCCTTACTCTGTATGTATACAGTAATTAAGGATGTAAAAGTCTAATTTTACAGCCTTTCTCCAAAAAGAAGGTCCAAATGGAAGGGGAGAATGTACCATTCAGGCTTCAATCCAGCTACAGTACTATTGCCGGCAAGGTGCAGCCGATACACTGCCGGTAGGCTAGCCTCCGGCAGTACCAGTACAGTCGGTGTGCTGCCGTCTGAGTCAGTACCTATCTGTGCCGGCCTGTCCGGCGGTACTCCGGCAACAGAACCTGTGGCTAGTAGTCCAAGGGAGAACTGAAGAACCTTGGGGACAGAAGGGACTTCCCACTCACAGCCATCAGGGCTGCAGGCTGCAGCCAGCCACCGGCAGTCACCAGCCAACGACAGAGACCATAGTTGCCGACAGATGAAGTGGCTACTGGCAGTATGCATTGACGCTGGCAGCCGTCATGGCCGCCGGCAGTGGAAAGACACATGGTCACCGACATTCAACATGGCCGCCGGCAGTTGTCATGGCTGCCTGCACCTAACATAGCTACCAGCTGCTGGACAACGGCCGTAGAGAGGGAGTCTGGCCGGCTCCGGCAACCCACCGGCAATGGTAAGGTTGGAGGACGCCGGCCCAGTGAAAGACAATGGCTCGGCCATTATGAAGTGGACAGAGGGGGAGGGAACAGGGTCCTGTATAAGGTGTGGAAGGAGCTGGCAAAGATGTCAGTCCTACCACACCTTAAAGAAACTCTGTTTCAGTATCGGCGGTATCCTAGGTGACAGGAGAGACTCAGTTCTCCAACCTAAAGATTACCAATACAGTTAAGGGGACGTCGGCATTGCCGCCTCCTCTCAACAAGGGAGAAACAGTGTTCCATTGCCGCTGCCATCCTAGGCAAAAGAAGAATACTATTCTTCAGCCTAGGGGGCTGTGAGCACAGGACTAGTCTTCTAGACCGCAAGGAGAAGATGGTATCCTACCACCACTTCAAGCGCGGCTAGGGAGGGCTAGCCTCCAATGTCGGCAGCCTAACTGGCAGGGGAATGATGGTATCCTACAACCCATTCACCCTGCAGTCAGGTCGCTGACACAAGACTAAATACTCTGAGATTCTAACTGAATCACAAAACCTGCTGGTATACCAGAACCTGCGGTTAAGGGAAGAGACAGAAAAACCCTAGGCAAGTCATGCCTGAATAAAATTCATGGCACGACCCATTAGGGTTGTAGCCTGTAGCTACGCTCAGAGGGAAGGAGAGATTACCCTTAAATCTCCATGGAGACGTGTAATGTTTCATATAATTCTAGGAGATATCTATCTCCACTTGAATTGAAAAACAATACACGACGGTAACCGGGGAAATGTCTGAACGTAAAATAAAACGCCTAGGTTAGGTTACCTAGGTGAGTCGAGATCTCGGGTACCTAACTCACCGAAACTCTAACTATACGATCGACATGTAAATGGAAATTAGGCACAATATAGATTTCTTTACAAGTATAATTTGCTTAAATAGCATACAGAATTAAATAATTAATTAATGCTATTTAAAACTGGAAAGTCATTCTACAAACTAAATAACACATGCCTTACGAACGACATCGCCCATGGCGCCTCCAGTAACAGGCCTAGCTCCTAGGCACAATAATTACTCTAATTTAACTGTGAAACAGGAGCTAAAATATGCTCATTGTTAAGACCAAATGCTCAACTTTACAGAGGCTGAAGAAGATGGAGAAAGCATAATTATAATTCTTCAAAAATGATCGAAAAGGTTAGATCAACAGGGGACACCACCAATCGAAATCGCTACAAAATAAGGAATATCCGCAATCTTGGAGATGGCGCTGTTGTCATACTACATAGTAGTACGAGAACGGGGATAACCTTGATAAGGCACCCCTTCTATTCTGCCACAACCCCCCTCGAAGCGTAAACGCTATTAGGGGTGCATATTGCTATGTGGCGTGTCAACAATACGTCCTCTGATATTATGCGATATCCTTGAGAGAAAATTTAGGGATATTCCTACCAGGAGTTAGAATTCTGGATACCTAAACGTAAAATTCTCTAGGAATATCACTGTAGTACATATATCCCTTAGGAAGCTACTTTAAGGAACTTCCATCAGGATGACATGGTTTGAGCCGAAATATATATATATATATATATATATATATATATATATATATATATATATATATATATATATATATATATATATAATTAATGGCATTTTCGCTTCTAGAAAGCTTGAGGTTTAGCAGAAAGGCGAAAGAAAGCAGATACTTCAGCATTTGGACAGTTTATTGGCTAAGCTTTCGGGAACAACATTTCCCATCATCGGAGCTAAAAAAGGAATGTAAAACACATATCAATAGACATTACGTTAGTCAATGAAATTCTGTTAAAAAGACAAGAATTATAACAAATAAATCGAAATACTTATAAAATGAAGTGGAGGAAATATACTAAAAAATAATAATTAAACCATATAAATCAAATTAAAAATTAAAACGTTAAAACATTAAATGAATACCATAGGAAAAGAGCAATATCAAAATCAGAACAAATACACAGAAAACTTTAGGGAATCAAAAAAATAATACTCCAAAATAACCTGGAATAAAAGTAAAAGAAAAAAAAATAGACAAAATAAAATAAACTCTGGATAAGAAAGAAACACACCTAGTATGGAAGAATATCCAAGACTGAGACATGGAAGGACGGGGAGGTTTAGACGTTAGAGCGTGTAAGTAATGGTTTGAAGATTAAGTGGTTAAGTTGTTAGGCAATATGTAAAGGAACAGAGGTTGTTGAGTGATTGAGAGTAGGGGATAGCTGTTTAATGAAAAGTTATTCTAGGGTAGGTAGAGAATAGCTATTGGGTGATTGGGCTACTATTTTGAAATTAGAATAGTTAATTAATTGCTTGCATTGTTGAGCGTGATTACGTATGGAAGAAAATTCTTTTTTATTTAAAATACAACCTGTACGGTGACTGACTCCTCTATGAGAGTCAATGCAGATCCTCAAGAGACGGTTGGAACAACCAATATAGGTTCCTAAATTACATTTAGGACAATTGTATAAGTAAACAATTGAGGACTGCATCAAATCTGGTAGAGTGTCTTTAAATGTGAACATGCTTCCTATGGATAGTGGATTTTTGAATACAAACTTAAAATTAAAATAAGGATAAAAATTAGAAAGAGCTTTATCAAGTTTACATTTAACATTTTCATAGTTATATATAAATGGTAGAGACACATACCATTGCTTCTTTGGTACGTTTAGTACGGTGGCTTTCGGAATAAAAAAGTTATCTAAAAACTGTTTTGTAAATTTATCAAACACGTCACATGGATAACAGTTCCTAATAAAATATGATATTAAAAATTTAATTTCCTCGTGGAATCTACCCCAATCTGAAGAAAGATTAAAAGCTCTAGAAATTAATGTTTTACATGAGTTTACTTTAAATGAAATCGTACAGTGACTAAAAAAGTTTAACCCAAGTCCAGTAAAAGTTTGTTTTCTAAAAATGCCAGTACTAAATGCACCATTACAACGTGAAATCTTAATATCTAAAAAGGAAAGTTGATCATTGTGTTCGGAGTCCAACGTGAACTTAATATTTGAATGAAATGAGTTTATGTACTCTAAAAACAAAGTGGCATGATGTCTATCTTTAAAAAGAACAAATGTATCATCAACATAACGTCTATAAAATAGGGGTTTAAAGGACACAGGGCACTGATCAATGAACAACTTTTCTAGGTGGCATATAAATATATTTGCAAAGGTAGGGCCCAAGGGAGAACCCATTGCCATACCATCGACCTATTTGTAGACTGTGTTATTGAAAATAAAGAAAGTTTCTGCTACGGCAAGTTCAAGTAATTTTCTAAATGAGTTAACGTTAAAACCATGAAATGAGGAAGTCGGGTTGGGAAATAGTCTAGTTAAAATAATGTCTATTGTTTCTGATAGTGGAATATTAGTAAATAAAGAAGTAACATCATAACTGACCATAAAACTATTGGGATCTTGCTGGAGAATATGAGGTACAAACTGAGATGAGTTTTGCAAGGTGTAAGCATTGGAAGTGAGATCACTGAGTAAAGGGACTAAAAATTTAGCTATACTGAAATTAGCGGAGTTGTAAGCAGCCAGAATGGGACGCAAAGGTATGTCAGCTTTGTGAACCTTGGGTAAACCATATAAAACGCTGAAGGATGAACCAGTGCTGTACAAGGAACGGTATGTTTCTTCTGATAAAAAGGATTCATCTTTGAGTTGTTTAAGGTTACGGTTGATTTTGTCCTCTACTTTATAAATCAAACTAAATTCCTGAGACCCTATTTCACAAAATTTACTGTTGTCTGAAAGAATGTGAAGCATTTTTTCGGTATAATCCTGTTTATTGAGAAGCACCACACCTTTACCCTTGTCAGGGCGACACAAAATGATACCACTACGTAGTGATAAAGACTTTAGAATATTAAAATCTTCTTTCTTGAAAAATGGAAACCATGTAGGTGACATTAAAGAGGCATAAGCTTCATGGGCATATATATATATATATATATATATATATATATATATATATATATATATATATATATATATATATATATATATATATATATATATATATATATATATATATATTTATATATATATATATATATATATATATATATATATATATATATATATATATATATATATATATATGAAAAAGATGGGCTGAATATTTTGAAAGTTTACTGAATGTTGAGAATAATAGGGAGGCAGATATAATTGCTGTTGCAGGTGTTGAGGTGCCAGTGATGGGAGATGAGAATGAGAGAGAGATTACAATAGATGAAGTGAGGAGAGCACTAGATGAAACGAGAGTAGGAAAAGCGTCTGGTATGGGTGGTGTGAGAGCTGAGATGTTGAAGGAAGGGGGTGTGACTGTACTTGAATGGTTGGTGAGATTGTTTGATAGGTGTTTTGTGTTGTCAATGGTACCAGCAGATTGGGTTTGTGCATGTATTGTACCACTATATAAGGGTAAGGGAGATGTGCATGAGTGTTGTAATTCAAGAGGTATTAGTTTGTTAAGCGCAGCTGGAAAAGTGTATGGTAGAGATGTGATTAATAGGATCAAGGATAAAACAGAAAATGCAATCTTAGAAGTACAGGGTGGTTTTAGAAGAGGTAGGGGTTGTATGAATCAGATTTTTACAGTAAGGCAGATATGCAAGAAAAATCTAGCAAAAGGTAAGGAGGTGTATGTTACGTTTATGGATCTGGAGAAAGTGTATGATAGAGATGATAGGGAAGCAATGTGGAATGTGATGAGGTTATATGGAGTTGGTGGAAGGTTATTACAAGCAGTGAAAAGTTTCTACAAAGGTAGTAAAGCATGTGTTAGGAGACAGGGATGTGTGATGTCTCCGTGGTTGTTTAACTTGTATGTTGATTGAGTGGTGAGAGAGGTGAATGCTCGAGTGCTTGGTCGTGGATTAAAACTGGTAGACGAGAATGACCATGAATGGGAGGTAAATCAGTTGTTGTTTGTGGATGATACTGTACTGTTTGCAGACACAGAAGAGAAGCTTGGCCAATTAGTGACAGAATTTGGAATAGTGAGTGAGAGAAGGAAGTTGAGAGTTAATGTGGGTAAGAGTAAAGTTATGAGATGTACGAGAAGGGAAGGTGGTGCAAGGTTGAATGTCATGTTGAATGGAGAGTTACTTGAGGAGGTGGATCAGTTTAAGTACTTGTGATCTGTTGTTCCAGCAAATGGTGGAGTGGAAGCAGATGTACGTCAGGGAGTAAATGAAGGTTGCAAGGGTTTGGGGGGTAGTTAAGGGATTAATAAAAAATAGAGGGTTTGGCATGAATGTAAAGAGAGTTCTATATGAGAAAGTGATTGTACCAAGTGTGATGTATGGATCGGAGTTGTGGGGAATGAAAGTGATGGAGAGACAGAAATTGAATGTGTCTGAGATGAAGTGTCTAAGGAGTATGGCTAATGTATTTCGAGTAGATAGGGTTACCAACGAAGTGGTGAGAGTGAGAACGGGTGTAAGAACTGAGTTAGCAGCTAGAGTGGATATGAATGTGTTGAGGTAGTTTGGCCATGTTGAGAGAATGGAAAATGGCTGTCTGCTAAAGAAGGTGATGACTGCAAGAGTTGATGGGAGAAGTACAAGAGGAAGGCCAAGGTTTGGGTGGATGGATAGAGTGAAGGAAGCTCTGGGTGATAGGAGTATAGATGTGATAGAGGCAAGAGAGCGTGTTAGAAATAGGATTGAATGGCGAACGATTGTGACGCAGTTCTAGTAGGCCCTGCTGCTTCCTCTGATGCCTTAGATGACCCCGGGGGTAGCAGCAGTAGGGGATTCAGCATTATGAAGCTTCATCTGTGGTGGATAATGTGGGAGGGTGGGCTGTGGCACCCTAGCAGTACCAGCTGAACTCGGTTGAGTCCTTTGTTAGGCTGGGAGGAACGTAGAGACTAGAGGTCCCCTTTTTTGTTTTGTTTCATTTGTTGATGTCGGCTACCCCGCAAAATTGGGGGAAGTGCCTTGATATAAATATATATATATATATATATATATATATATATATATATATATATATATATATATATATATATATATATATACATATATATATATATATATATATATATATATATATATATATATATATATGTATGTATATATACATATATATATATATATATATATATATATATATATATATATATATATATATATATATATATATATATATATATAATATATATATATATATATATATATATACAGTATATATATACATGTATATATTTATATATATATATATATATATATATATATACATATATATATATATATATATA